>NW_028269988.1:611330-915746 GCF_054644295.1 Miniopterus natalensis
AACCGGATCTCTAACCCTAGCCCTCAACATAACCCTAACCCTAGGTTCAATCGTATCCCTAACCGGATCTCTAACGCTACCCCTCAACATAACCCTAGCCCTAGGTCCAATCGGAACCCTAACCGTATCTGTATACCTAGCCCTCAACATAACCCTAACCCTAGGTCCAATCGGAACCCTAACCGGATCTGTATACCTAGCCCTCAACATAACCCTAACCCTAGGTCCAATCGGAACCCTAATCGGATCTCTAACCCTAGCCCTCAACCTAACCCTAACCCTAGGTCCAATCGCAACCCTAACCGGATCTCTAACCCTAGCCCTCCTCATAACCCTAACCCTAGGTTCAATCGTATCCCTAACCGGATCTCTAACGCTAGCCCTCAACATAACCCTAACCCTAGGTCCAATCGGAACCCTAAACGGATATCTAAACCTAGCCCTCAACATAACCCTAACCCTAGGTCCAATCGGAACCCTAACCGGATATCTAACCCTGGCCCTCTACATAACCCTAACCCTAGGTCCAATCGGAACCCTAACCGGATCTGTGTACCTAGACCTCAACATAACCCTAACCCTAGGTCCAATCGGAACCCTAACAGGATCTTTAACCCTAGCCCTCAACATAACCCTAACCCTAGGTTCAATCGTATCCCTAACCGGATCTCTAACGCTAGCCCTCAACGTAACCCTAACCCTAGGTCCAATCGGAACCCTAACCGGATCTGTATACCTCGCCCTCAACATAACCCTAACCCTAGGTCCAATCGGAACCCTAACCGGATCTCTAACCCTAGCCCTCAACCTAACCCTAACCCTAGCTCCAATCGCAACCCTAACCGGATCTCTAACCCTAGCCCTCAACATAACCCTAACCCTAGGTTCAATCGTATCCCTAACCGGATCTCTAACGGTAGCCCTCAACATAACCCTAACCCTAGGTCCAATCGGAACCCTAACCGTATCTGTATACCTAGCCCTCAACATAACCCTAACCCTAGGTCCAATCGGAACCCTAACCGGATCTGTATACCTACCCCTCAACATAACCCTAACCGTAGGTCCAATCGGAACCCTAATCGGATCTCTAACCCTAGCCCTCAACCTAACCCTAACCCTAGGTCCAATCGTAACCCTAACCGGATCTCTAACCCTAGCCCTCAACATAACCCTAACCCTAGGTTCAATCGTATCCCTAACCGGATCTCTAACGCTAGCCCTCAACATAACCCTAACCCTAGGTCCAATCGGAACCCTAAACGGATATCTAAACCTAGCCCTCAACATAACCCTAACCCTAGGTCCAATCGGAACCCTAACCGGATATCTAACCCTGGCCCTCTACATAACCCTAACCCTAGGTCCAATCGGAACCCTAACCGGATCTGTATACCTAGCCCTCAACATAACCCTAACCCTAGGTCCAATCGGAACCCTAACCGGATCTCTACCCCTCGCCCGCAACATAACCCTAACCCTAGGTCCAATCGGAACCCTAACCGGATATCTAACACTAGCCCTCAAGATAACCCTAACCCTAGGTAAAAATCGGAACCCTAATCGGATCTCTAACCCTAGCTCTCAACATAACCCTAACCCTAGGTCCAATCGGAACCCTAACAGGATCTCTAACCCTAGCCCTCAACATAACCCTAACCCTAGGTTCAATCGTATCCCTAACCGGATCTCTAACGCTAGCCTTCAACATAACCCTAACCCTAGGTCCAATCGGAACCCTAACCGGATCTGTATACCTAGCCCTCAACATAACCCTAACCCTAGGTCCAATCGGAACCCTAATCGGATCTCTAACCCTAGCCCTCAACCTAACCCTAACCCTAGGTCCAATCGCAACCCTAACCGGATCTCTAACCCTAGCCCTCAACATAACCCTAACCCTAGGTTCAATCGTATCCCTAACCGGATCTCTAACGCTAGCCCTCAACATAACCCTAACCCTAGGTCCAATCGGAACCCTAAACGGATCTCTAACCCTAGCCCTCAACATAACCCTAACCCTAGGTCCAATCGGAACCCTAACCGGATATCTAACCCTGGCCCTCTACATAACCCTAACCCTAGGTCCAATCGGAACCCTAACCGGATCTGTGTACCTAGAACTCAACATAACCCTAACCCTAGGTCCAATCGGAACCCTAACAGGATCTCTACCCCAGCCCTCAACATAACCCTAACCCTAGTTCCAATCGGAACCCTAACAGAAT
Organism: Miniopterus natalensis; assembly: GCF_054644295.1. NCBI lineage: Eukaryota > Metazoa > Chordata > Mammalia > Chiroptera > Miniopteridae > Miniopterus > Miniopterus natalensis. The sequence goes on from NW_028269988.1 coordinate 613,559, forward strand.
CTCTACAACAGCCCTCAACATAACCCTAACCCTAGTTCCAATCGGAACCCTAACAGGATCTCTACCCCAGCCCTCAACATAACCCTAACCCGAGGTCCAATCGGAACCCTAACCGGATCTGTATACCTAGCCCTCAACATAACCCTAACCCTAGGTCCAATCGGAACCCTAACAGGATCTTTAACCCTAGCCCTCAACATAACCCTAACCCTAGGTCCAATCGGAACCCTAACCGGATCTCTAACCCTAGCCCTCAACATAACCCTAACCCTAGGTCCAATCGGAACCCTAACCGGATCTCTAACCCTAGCTCTCAACGTAACCCTAACCCTAGGTCCAATCGGAACAGTAAACGGATATCTAACCCTAGCCCTCAACATAACCCGAACCTTGGTCCAATCGGAAACCTAACCGGATCTCTAAACCTCGCCCTCAACATAACCCTAATCCTAGGTCCAATCGGAACCCTAACCGGATCTCTACAGCTCGCCCTCAACATAACCCTAACCCTAGGTCCAATCGGAACCCTTGCCGGTTCTCTACCCCTCGCCCTCAACATAACCCTAACCCTAGGTCCAATCGGAACCCTAAACGGATATCTAACCCTAGCCCTCTACATAACCCTAACCCTAGTTCCAATCGGAACCGTAACAGGATCTCTAACCCAGCCCGCAACATTACCGTAACCCTAGGTCCAATCGGAACCCTAAACGGATATCTAAACCTAGCCCTCAACATAACCCTAACCCTACGTCCAATCGGAACCCTGACCGGATATCTAACCCTAGCCCTCTACATAACCCTAACCCTAGGTCCAATCGGAACCCTTACCGGATCTGTGTACCTAGACCTCAACATAACCCTAACCCTAGGTCCAATCGGAACCCTAACCGGATCTGTATACCTAGCCCTCAACATAACCCTAACCCTAGGTCCAATCGGAACCCTAACCGGATCTCTACCCCTCGCCCGCAACATAACCCTAACCCTATGTCCAATCGGAACCCTAACCGGTTATCTAACCCTAGCCCTCTACATAACCCTAACCCTAGGTCCAATCGGAACCCTAACCGGATCTGTGTACCTAGACCTCAACATAACCCTAACCCTAGGTCCAATCGGAACCCTAACCGGATCTGTATACCTAGCCCTCAACATAACCCTAACCCTAGGTCCAATCGGAACCCTAACAGGATCTCTAACCCTAGCCCTCAACATAACCCTAACCCTAGGTTCAATCGTATCCCTAACCGGATCTGTAACGCTAGCCCTCAACATAACCCTAACCCTAGGTCCAATCGGAACCCTAACCGGATCTGTATACCTAGCCCTCAACATAACCCTAACCCTAGGTCCAATCGGAACCCTAACCGGATCTCTAACCCTAGCCCTCAACATAACCCTAACCCTAGGTCCAATCGGAACCGTAACCGGATCTCTAACCCTAGCCCTCAACATAACCCTAACCCTAGGTCCAATCAAAACCCTAACTGGATCTCTAACCCTAGCCCTCAATATAACCCTAACCCTAGGTCCAATCTGAACCCTAACCGGATCTCTAACCCTAGCCCTCAATATAACCCTAACCCTAGGTCCAATCGGAACCCTAACCGGATCTCTAACCCTAGCCCTCAAACTAACCCTAACCCTAGGTCCAATCGCAACCCTAACCGGATCTCTAACCCTAGCCCTCAACATAACCCGTACCCTTGGTCCAATCGGAACCCTAACCGGATCTCTAACCCTAGCCCTCAACATAACCCGAACCTTGGTCCAATCGGAAACCTAACCGGATCTCTAAACCTCGCCCTCAACATAACCCTAATCCTAGGTCCAATCGGAACCCTAACCGGATCTCTACACCTCGCCTTCAACATAACCCTAACCCTAGGTCCAATCGGAACCCTTGCCGGTTCTCTACCCCTCGCCCTCAACATAACCCTAACCCTAGGTCCAATCGGAACCCTAACCGGATATCTAATCCTAGCCCTCTACATAACCCTAACCCTAGTTCCAATCGGAACCGTAACAGGATCTCTAACCCAGCCCGCAACATTACCCTAACCCTAGGTCCAATCGGAACCCTGACCGGATATCTAACCCTAGCCCTCTACATAACCCTAACCCTAGGTCCAATCGGAACCCTTACCGGATCTGTGTACATAGACCTCAACATAACCCTAACCCTAGGTCCAATCGGAACCCTAACCGGATCTGTATACCTAGCCCTCAACATAACCCTAACCCTAGGTCCAATCGGAACCCTAACAGGATCTCTACCCCTCGCCCTCAACCTAGCCCTAACCCTAGGTTCAATCGCAACCCTAACCGGATCTCTAACGCTAGCCTTCAACATAACCCTAACCCTAGGTAAAAATCGGAACCCTAATCGGATCTCTAACCCTAGCTCTCAACATAACCCTAACCCTAGGTCCAATCGGAACCCTAACAGGATCTCTAACCCTAGCGCTCAACATATCACTAACCCTAGGTTCAATCGGAACCCTAAACGGATATCTAACACTAGCCCTCAAGATAACCCTAACCCTAGGTAAAAATCGGAACCCTAATCGGATCTCTAACCCTAGCTCTCAACATAACCCTAACCCTAGGTCCAATCGGAACCCTAACAGGATCTCTAACCCTAGCCCTCAACATAACCCTAACCCTAGGTTCAATCGTATCCCTAACCGGATCTCTAACGCTAGCCTTCAACATAACCCTAACCCTAGGTCCAATCGGAACCCTAACCGGATCTGTATACCTAGCCCTCAACATAACCCTAACCCTAGGTCCAATCTGAACCCTAATCGGATCTCTAACCCTAGCCCTCAACCTAACCCTAACCCTAGGTCCAATCGCAACCCTAACCGGATCTCTAACCCTAGCCCTCAACATAACCCTAACCCTAGGTTCAATCGTATCCCTAACCGGATCTCTAACGCTAGCCCTCAACATAACCCTAACCCTAGGTCCAATCGGAACCCTAAACGGATATCTAAACCTAGCCCTCAACATAACCCTAACCCTAGGTCCAATCGGAACCCTAACCGGATATCTAACCCTGGCCCTCTACATAACCCTAACCCTAGGTCCAATCGGAACCCTAACCGGATCTGTGTACCTAGACCTCAACATAACCCTAACCCTAGGTCCAATCGGAACCCTAACAGGATCTCTACCCCAGCCCTCAACATAACCCTAACCCTAGTTCCAATCGGAACCCTAACAGGATCTCTACCCCAGCCCTCAACATAACCCTAACCCGAGGTCCAATCGGAACCCTAACCGGATCTGTATACCTAGCCCTCAACATAACCCTAACCCTAGGTCCAATCGGAACCCTAACAGGATCTTTAACCCTAGCCCTCAACATAACCCTAACCCTACGTTCAATCGTATCCCTAACCGGATCTCTAACGCTAGCCCTCAACATAACCCTAACCCTAGGTCCAATCGGAACCCTAACCGGATCTGTATACCTCGCCCTCAACATAACCCTAACCCTAGGTCCAATCGGAACCCTAACCGGATCTCTAACCCTAGCCCTCAACCTAACCCTAACCCTAGGTCCAATCGCAACCCTAACCGGATCTCTAACCCTAGCCCTCAACATAACCCTAACCCTAGGTTCAATCGTATCCCTAACCGGATCTCTAACGCTAGCCCTCAACATAACCCTAACCCTAGGTCCAATCGGAACCCTAAACGGATATCTAAACCTAGCCCTCAACATAACCCTAACCCTAGGTCCAATCGGAACCCTAACCGGATATCTAACCCTGGCCCTCTACATAACCCTAACCCTAGGTCCAATCGGAACCCTAACCGGATCTGTGTACCTAGACCTCAACATAACCCTAACCCTAGGTCCAATCGGAACCCTAACAGGATCTCTACCCCAGCCCTCAACATAACCCTAACCCTAGGTCCAATCGGAACCCTAACAGGATCTCTACCCCAGCCCTCAACATAACCCTAACCCGAGGTCCAATCGGAACCCTAACCGGATCTGTATACCTAGCCCTCAACATAACCCTAACCCTAGGTCTAATCGGAACCCTAACCGGATCTCTAACCCTAGCCCTCAACATAACCCTAACCCTAGGTCCAATCGGAACCCTAACCGGAACTCTAACCCTAGCCCTCAAAATAACCCTAACCCTAGGTCCAATCGGAACCCTAAGCGGATCTCTAACCCTAGCGCTCAACATATCACTAACCCTAGGTTCAATCGGAACCCTAACCGGATCTCTAACGCTAGCCCTCAACATAACCCTAACCCTAGGTCCAATCGGAACCCTAAACGGATATCTAACCCTAGCCCTCAACATAACCCTAACCCTAGGTCCATTCGGAACCCTAACCGGATATCTAACCCTAGCCCTCAACATAACCGTAACCCTAGGTCCAATCGGAACCCTAACAAGATCTCTACCGCAGCCCTCAACATAACCCTAACGCTAGGTCCAATCGGAACCCTAACCGGATCTCTACCCCTCGCCCGCAACATAACCCTAACCCTAGGTCCAATCGGAACCCTAACCGGATCTCTACATCTCGCCCTCAACATAACCCTAAACCTTGGTCCAATCGGAACCCTAACCGGATATCTAACCCTAGCCCTCTACATAACCCTAACCCTAGGTCCAATCGGAACCCTTACCGGATCTGTGTACCTAGACCTCAACATAACCCTAACCCTAGGTCCAATCGGAACCCTAACCGGATCTGTATACCTAGCCCTCAACATAACCCTAACCCTAGGTCCAATCGGAACCCTAACCGGATCTGTATACCTAGCCCTCAACATAACCCTAACCCTAGGTCCAATCGGAACCCTAACCGGATCTGTGTACCTAGCCCTCAACATAACCCTAACCGTAGGTCCAATCGGAACCCCAACCGGATCTCTAACCCTAGCCCTCAACATAACCCTAACCCTAGGTCCAATTGGAAGCTTAACCGGATCTCTAACCCTAGCCCTCAACATAACCCTAACCCTAGGTCTAATCGGAACCCTAACCGGATCTCTAACCCTAGCCCTCAACATAACCCTAACCCTAGGTCCAATAGGAACCCTAACCGGAACTCTAACCCTAGCCCTCAAAATAACCCTAACCCTAGGACCAATCGGAACCCTAAGCGGATCTCTAACCCTAGCGCTCAACATATCACTAACCCTAGGTTCAATCGGAACCCTAAACGGATATCTAACCCTAGCCCTCAACATAACCCTAACCCTAGGTCCAATCGGAACCCTAAACGGATATCTAACCCTAGCCCTCAACATAACCCGAACCCTAGGTCCATTCGGAACCCTAACCGGATATCTAACCCTAGCCCTCAACATAACCGTAACCCTAGTTCCAATCGGAACCCTAACAGGATCTCTACCCCAGCCCTCAACATAACCCTAACGCTAGGTCCAATCGGAACCCTAACCGGATCTCTACCCCTCGCCCGCAACATAACCCTAACCCTAGGTCCAATCGGAACCCTAACCGGATCTCTACATCTCGCCCTCAACATAACCCTAAACCTTGGTCCAATCGGAACCCTAACCGGATATCTAACCCTAGCCCTCTACATAACCCTAACCCTAGGTCCAATCGGAACCCTTACCGGATCTGTGTACCTAGACCTCAACATAACCCTAACCCTAGGTCCAATCGGAACCCTAACCGGATCTGTATACCTAGCCCTCAACATAACCCTAACCCTAGGTCCAATCGGAACCCTAACAGGATCTCTACCCCTCGCCCTCAACCTAGCCCTAACCCTAGGTCCAATCGCAACCCTAACCGGATCTCTAACCCTAGCCCTCAACATAACCCTAACCCTAGGTCCAATCGGAACCCTAACCGGATCTGTGTACCTAGCCCTCAACATAACCCTAACCCTAGGTCCAATCGGAACCCCAACCGGATCTCTAACCCTAGCCCTCAACATAACCCTAACCCTAGGTCCAATCGGAAGCTTAACCGGATCTCTAACCCTAGCCCTCAACATAACCCTAACCCTAGGTCTAATCGGAACCCTAACCGGATCTCTAACCCTAGCCCTCAACATAACCCTAACCCTAGGTCCAATCGGAACCCTAACCGGAACTCTAACCCTAGCCCTCAAAATAACCCTAACCCTAGGTCCAATCGGAACCCTAAGCGGATCTCTAACCCTAGCGCTCAACATATCACTAACCCTAGGTCCAATCGGAACCCTAAACGGATATCTAACCCTAGCCCTCAACATAACCCTAACCCTAGGTCCAATCGGAACCCTAACAGGATCTCTAACCCTAGCCCTCAACATAACCCTAACCCTAGGTTCAATCGTATCCCTAACCGGATCTGTAACGCTAGCCCTCAACATAACCCTAACCCTAGGTCCAATCGGAACCCTAACCGGATCTGTATACCTAGCCCTCAACATAACCCTAACCCTAGGTCCAATCGGAACCCTAACCGGATCTCTAACCCTAGCCCTCAACATAACCCTAACCCTAGGTCCAATCGGAACCGTAACCGGATCTCTAACCCTAGCCCTCAACATAACCCTAACCCTAGGTCCAATCAAAACCCTAACTGGATCTCTAACCCTAGCCCTCAATATAACCCTAACCCTAGGTCCAATCTGAACCCTAACCGGATCTCTAACCCTAGCCCTCAATATAACCCTAACCCTAGGTCCAATCGGAACCCTAACCGGATCTCTAACCCTAGCCCTCAAACTAACCCTAACCCTAGGTCCAATCGCAACCCTAACCGGATCTCTAACCCTAGCCCTCAACATAACCCGTACCCTTGGTCCAATCGGAACCCTAACCGGATCTCTAACCCTAGCCCTCAACATAACCCGAACCTTGGTCCAATCGGAAACCTAACCGGATCTCTAAACCTCGCCCTCAACATAACCCTAATCCTAGGTCCAATCGGAACCCTAACCGGATCTCTACACCTCGCCTTCAACATAACCCTAACCCTAGGTCCAATCGGAACCCTTGCCGGTTCTCTACCCCTCGCCCTCAACATAACCCTAACCCTAGGTCCAATCGGAACCCTAACCGGATATCTAATCCTAGCCCTCTACATAACCCTAACCCTAGTTCCAATCGGAACCGTAACAGGATCTCTAACCCAGCCCGCAACATTACCCTAACCCTAGGTCCAATCGGAACCCTGACCGGATATCTAACCCTAGCCCTCTACATAACCCTAACCCTAGGTCCAATCGGAACCCTTACCGGATCTGTGTACATAGACCTCAACATAACCCTAACCCTAGGTCCAATCGGAACCCTAACCGGATCTGTATACCTAGCCCTCAACATAACCCTAACCCTAGGTCCAATCGGAACCCTAACAGGATCTCTACCCCTCGCCCTCAACCTAGCCCTAACCCTAGGTTCAATCGCAACCCTAACCGGATCTCTAACGCTAGCCTTCAACATAACCCTAACCCTAGGTAAAAATCGGAACCCTAATCGGATCTCTAACCCTAGCTCTCAACATAACCCTAACCCTAGGTCCAATCGGAACCCTAACAGGATCTCTAACCCTAGCGCTCAACATATCACTAACCCTAGGTTCAATCGGAACCCTAAACGGATATCTAACACTAGCCCTCAAGATAACCCTAACCCTAGGTAAAAATCGGAACCCTAATCGGATCTCTAACCCTAGCTCTCAACATAACCCTAACCCTAGGTCCAATCGGAACCCTAACAGGATCTCTAACCCTAGCCCTCAACATAACCCTAACCCTAGGTTCAATCGTATCCCTAACCGGATCTCTAACGCTAGCCTTCAACATAACCCTAACCCTAGGTCCAATCGGAACCCTAACCGGATCTGTATACCTAGCCCTCAACATAACCCTAACCCTAGGTCCAATCTGAACCCTAATCGGATCTCTAACCCTAGCCCTCAACCTAACCCTAACCCTAGGTCCAATCGCAACCCTAACCGGATCTCTAACCCTAGCCCTCAACATAACCCTAACCCTAGGTTCAATCGTATCCCTAACCGGATCTCTAACGCTAGCCCTCAACATAACCCTAACCCTAGGTCCAATCGGAACCCTAAACGGATATCTAAACCTAGCCCTCAACATAACCCTAACCCTAGGTCCAATCGGAACCCTAACCGGATATCTAACCCTGGCCCTCTACATAACCCTAACCCTAGGTCCAATCGGAACCCTAACCGGATCTGTGTACCTAGACCTCAACATAACCCTAACCCTAGGTCCAATCGGAACCCTAACAGGATCTCTACCGCAGCCCTCAACATAACCCTAACCCTAGTTCCAATCGGAACCCTAACAGGATCTCTACCCCAGCCCTCAACATAACCCTAACCCGAGGTCCAATCGGAACCCTAACCGGATCTGTATACCTAGCCCTCAACATAACCCTAACCCTAGGTCCAATCGGAACCCTAACAGGATCTTTAACCCTAGCCCTCAACATAACCCTAACCCTACGTTCAATCGTATCCCTAACCGGATCTCTAACGCTAGCCCTCAACATAACCCTAACCCTAGGTCCAATCGGAACCCTAACCGGATCTGTATACCTCGCCCTCAACATAACCCTAACCCTAGGTCCAATCGGAACCCTAACCGGATCTCTAACCCTAGCCCTCAACCTAACCCTAACCCTAGGTCCAATCGCAACCCTAACCGGATCTCTAACCCTAGCCCTCAACATAACCCTAACCCTAGGTTCAATCGTATCCCTAACCGGATCTCTAACGCTAGCCCTCAACATAACCCTAACCCTAGGTCCAATCGGAACCCTAAACGGATATCTAAACCTAGCCCTCAACATAACCCTAACCCTAGGTCCAATCGGAACCCTAACCGGATATCTAACCCTGGCCCTCTACATAACCCTAACCCTAGGTCCAATCGGAACCCTAACCGGATCTGTGTACCTAGACCTCAACATAACCCTAACCCTAGGTCCAATCGGAACCCTAACAGGATCTCTACCCCAGCCCTCAACATAACCCTAACCCTAGGTCCAATCGGAACCCTAACAGGATCTCTACCCCAGCCCTCAACATAACCCTAACCCGAGGTCCAATCGGAACCCTAACCGGATCTGTATACCTAGCCCTCAACATAACCCTAACCCTAGGTCTAATCGGAACCCTAACCGGATCTCTAACCCTAGCCCTCAACATAACCCTAACCCTAGGTCCAATCGGAACCCTAACCGGAACTCTAACCCTAGCCCTCAAAATAACCCTAACCCTAGGTCCAATCGGAACCCTAAGCGGATCTCTAACCCTAGCGCTCAACATATCACTAACCCTAGGTTCAATCGGAACCCTAACCGGATCTCTAACGCTAGCCCTCAACATAACCCTAACCCTAGGTCCAATCGGAACCCTAAACGGATATCTAACCCTAGCCCTCAACATAACCCTAACCCTAGGTCCATTCGGAACCCTAACCGGATATCTAACCCTAGCCCTCAACATAACCGTAACCCTAGGTCCAATCGGAACCCTAACAAGATCTCTACCGCAGCCCTCAACATAACCCTAACGCTAGGTCCAATCGGAACCCTAACCGGATCTCTACCCCTCGCCCGCAACATAACCCTAACCCTAGGTCCAATCGGAACCCTAACCGGATCTCTACATCTCGCCCTCAACATAACCCTAAACCTTGGTCCAATCGGAACCCTAACCGGATATCTAACCCTAGCCCTCTACATAACCCTAACCCTAGGTCCAATCGGAACCCTTACCGGATCTGTGTACCTAGACCTCAACATAACCCTAACCCTAGGTCCAATCGGAACCCTAACCGGATCTGTATACCTAGCCCTCAACATAACCCTAACCCTAGGTCCAATCGGAACCCTAACCGGATCTGTATACCTAGCCCTCAACATAACCCTAACCCTAGGTCCAATCGGAACCCTAACCGGATCTGTGTACCTAGCCCTCAACATAACCCTAACCGTAGGTCCAATCGGAACCCCAACCGGATCTCTAACCCTAGCCCTCAACATAACCCTAACCCTAGGTCCAATTGGAAGCTTAACCGGATCTCTAACCCTAGCCCTCAACATAACCCTAACCCTAGGTCTAATCGGAACCCTAACCGGATCTCTAACCCTAGCCCTCAACATAACCCTAACCCTAGGTCCAATAGGAACCCTAACCGGAACTCTAACCCTAGCCCTCAAAATAACCCTAACCCTAGGACCAATCGGAACCCTAAGCGGATCTCTAACCCTAGCGCTCAACATATCACTAACCCTAGGTTCAATCGGAACCCTAAACGGATATCTAACCCTAGCCCTCAACATAACCCTAACCCTAGGTCCAATCGGAACCCTAAACGGATATCTAACCCTAGCCCTCAACATAACCCGAACCCTAGGTCCATTCGGAACCCTAACCGGATATCTAACCCTAGCCCTCAACATAACCGTAACCCTAGTTCCAATCGGAACCCTAACAGGATCTCTACCCCAGCCCTCAACATAACCCTAACGCTAGGTCCAATCGGAACCCTAACCGGATCTCTACCCCTCGCCCGCAACATAACCCTAACCCTAGGTCCAATCGGAACCCTAACCGGATCTCTACATCTCGCCCTCAACATAACCCTAAACCTTGGTCCAATCGGAACCCTAACCGGATATCTAACCCTAGCCCTCTACATAACCCTAACCCTAGGTCCAATCGGAACCCTTACCGGATCTGTGTACCTAGACCTCAACATAACCCTAACCCTAGGTCCAATCGGAACCCTAACCGGATCTGTATACCTAGCCCTCAACATAACCCTAACCCTAGGTCCAATCGGAACCCTAACAGGATCTCTACCCCTCGCCCTCAACCTAGCCCTAACCCTAGGTCCAATCGCAACCCTAACCGGATCTCTAACCCTAGCCCTCAACATAACCCTAACCCTAGGTCCAATCGGAACCCTAACCGGATCTGTGTACCTAGCCCTCAACATAACCCTAACCCTAGGTCCAATCGGAACCCCAACCGGATCTCTAACCCTAGCCCTCAACATAACCCTAACCCTAGGTCCAATCGGAAGCTTAACCGGATCTCTAACCCTAGCCCTCAACATAACCCTAACCCTAGGTCTAATCGGAACCCTAACCGGATCTCTAACCCTAGCCCTCAACATAACCCTAACCCTAGGTCCAATCGGAACCCTAACCGGAACTCTAACCCTAGCCCTCAAAATAACCCTAACCCTAGGTCCAATCGGAACCCTAAGCGGATCTCTAACCCTAGCGCTCAACATATCACTAACCCTAGGTCCAATCGGAACCCTAAACGGATATCTAACCCTAGCCCTCAACATAACCCTAACCCTAGGTCCAATCGGAACCCTAAACGGATATCTAACCCTAGCCCTCAACATAACCCTAACCCTAGGTCCATTCGGAACCCTAACCGGATATCTAACCCTAGCCCTCAACATAACCGTAACCCTAGTTCCAATCGGAACCCTAACAGGATCTCTACCCCAGCCCTCAACATAACCCTAACGCTAGGTCCAATCGGAACCCTAACCGGATCTCTACCCCTCGCCCGCAACATAACCCTAACCCTAGGTCCAATCGGAACCCTAACCGGATATCTAACACTAGCCCTCAAGATAACCCTAACCCTAGGTAAAAATCGGAACCCTAATCGGATCTCTAACCCTAGCTCTCAACATAACCCTAACCCTAGGTCCAATCGGAACCCTAACAGGATCTCTAACCCTAGCCCTCAACATAACCCTAACCCTAGGTTCAATCGTATCCCTAACCGGATCTCTAACGCTAGCCTTCAACATAACCCTAACCCTAGGTCCGATCGGAACCCTAACCGGATCTGTATACCTAGCCCTCAACATAACCCTAACCCTAGGTCCAATCTGAACCCTAATCGGATCTCTAACCCTAGCCCTCAACCTAACCCTAACCCTAGGTCCAATCGCAACCCTAACCGGATCTCTAACCCTAGCCCTCAACATAACCCTAACCCTAGGTTCAATCGTATCCCTAACCGGATCTCTAACGCTAGCCCTCAACATAACCCTAACCCTAGGTCCAATCGGAACCCTAAACGGATATCTAAACCTAGCCCTCAACATAACCCTAACCCTAGGTCCAATCGGAACCCTAACCGGATATCTAACCCTGGCCCTCTACATAACCCTAACCCTAGGTCCAATCGGAACCCTAACCGGATCTGTGTACCTAGACCTCAACATAACCCTAACCCTAGGTCCAATCGGAACCCTAACAGGATCTCTACCCCAGCCCTCAACATAACCCTAACCCTAGTTCCAATCGGAACCCTAACAGGATCTCTACCCCAGCCCTCAACATAACCCTAACCCGAGGTCCAATCGGAACCCTAACCGGATCTGTATACCTAGCCCTCAACATAACCCTAACCCTAGGTCCAATCGGAACCCTAACAGGATCTTTAACCCTAGCCCTCAACATAACCCTAACCCTACGTTCAATCGTATCCCTAACCGGATCTCTAACGCTAGCCCTCAACATAACCCTAACCCTAGGTCCAATCGGAACCCTAACCGGATCTGTATACCTCGCCCTCAACATAACCCTAACCCTAGGTCCAATCGGAACCCTAACCGGATCTCTAACCCTAGCCCTCAACCTAACCCTAACCCTAGCTCCAATCGCAACCCTAACCGGATCTCTAACCCTAGCCCTCAACATAACCCTAACCCTAGGTTCAATCGTATCCCTAACCGGATCTCTAACGCTAGCCCTCAACATAACCCTAACCCTAGGTCCAATCGGAACCCTAAACGGATATCTAAACCTAGCCCTCAACATAACCCTAACCCTAGGTCCAATCGGAACCCTAACCGGATATCTAACCCTGGCCCTCTACATAACCCTAACCCTAGGTCCAATCGGAACCCTAACCGGATCTGTGTACCTAGACCTCAACATAACCCTAACCCTAGGTCCAATCGGAACCCTAACAGGATCTCTACCCCAGCCCTCAACATAACCCTAACCCTAGTTCCAATCGGAACCCTAACAGGATCTCTACCCCAGCCCTCAACATAACCCTAACCCGAGGTCCAATCGGAACCCTAACCGGATCTGTATACCTAGCCCTCAACATAACCCTAACCCTAGGTCCAATCGGAACCCTAACAGGATCTTTAACCCTAGCCCTCAACATAACCCTAACCCTACGTTCAATCGTATCCCTAACCGGATCTCTAACGCTAGCCCTCAACATAACCCTAACCCTAGGTCCAATCGGAACCCTAACCGGATCTGTATACCTCGCCCTCAACATAACCCTAACCCTAGGTCCAATCGGAACCCTAACCGGATCTCTAACCCTAGCCCTCAACCTAACCCTAACCCTAGCTCCAATCGCAACCCTAACCGGATCTCTAACCCTAGCCCTCAACATAACCCTAACCCTAGGTTCAATCGTATCCCTAACCGGATCTCTAACGCTACCCCTCAACATAACCCTAGCCCTAGGTCCAATCGGAACCCTAACCGTATCTGTATACCTAGCCCTCAACATAACCCTAACCCTAGGTCCAATCGGAACCCTAACCGGATCTGTATACCTAGCCCTCAACATAACCCTAACCCTAGGTCCAATCGGAACCCTAATCGGATCTCTAACCCTAGCCCTCAACCTAACCCTAACCCTAGGTCCAATCGCAACCCTAACCGGATCTCTAACCCTAGCCCTCCTCATAACCCTAACCCTAGGTTCAATCGTATCCCTAACCGGATCTCTAACGCTAGCCCTCAACATAACCCTAACCCTAGGTCCAATCGGAACCCTAAACGGATATCTAAACCTAGCCCTCAACATAACCCTAACCCTAGGTCCAATCGGAACCCTAACCGGATATCTAACCCTGGCCCTCTACATAACCCTAACCCTAGGTCCAATCGGAACCCTAACCGGATCTGTGTACCTAGACCTCAACATAACCCTAACCCTAGGTCCAATCGGAACCCTAACAGGATCTTTAACCCTAGCCCTCAACATAACCCTAACCCTAGGTTCAATCGTATCCCTAACCGGATCTCTAACGCTAGCCCTCAACGTAACCCTAACCCTAGGTCCAATCGGAACCCTAACCGGATCTGTATACCTCGCGCTCAACATAACCCTAACCCTAGGTCCAATCGGAACCCTAACCGGATCTCTAACCCTAGCCCTCAACCTAACCCTAACCCTAGCTCCAATCGCAACCCTAACCGGATCTCTAACCCTAGCCCTCAACATAACCCTAACCCTAGGTTCAATCGTATCCCTAACCGGATCTCTAACGGTAGCCCTCAACATAACCCTAACCCTAGGTCCAATCGGAACCCTAACCGTATCTGTATACCTAGCCCTCAACATAACCCTAACCCTAGGTCCAATCGGAACCCTAACCGGATCTGTATACCTACCCCTCAACATAACCCTAACCGTAGGTCCAATCGGAACCCTAATCGGATCTCTAACCCTAGCCCTCAACCTAACCCTAACCCTAGGTCCAATCGTAACCCTAACCGGATCTCTAACCCTAGCCCTCAACATAACCCTAACCCTAGGTTCAATCGTATCCCTAACCGGATCTCTAACGCTAGCCCTCAACATAACCCTAACCCTAGGTCCAATCGGAACCCTAAACGGATATCTAAACCTAGCCCTCAACATAACCCTAACCCTAGGTCCAATCGGAACCCTAACCGGATATCTAACCCTGGCCCTCTACATAACCCTAACCCTAGGTCCAATCGGAACCCTAACCGGATCTGTATACCTAGCCCTCAACATAACCCTAACCCTAGGTCCAATCGGAACCCTAACCGGATCTCTACCCCTCGCCCGCAACATAACCCTAACCCTAGGTCCAATCGGAACCCTAACCGGATATCTAACACTAGCCCTCAAGATAACCCTAACCCTAGGTAAAAATCGGAACCCTAATCGGATCTCTAACCCTAGCTCTCAACATAACCCTAACCCTAGGTCCAATCGGAACCCTAACAGGATCTCTAACCCTAGCCCTCAACATAACCCTAACCCTAGGTTCAATCGTATCCCTAACCGGATCTCTAACGCTAGCCTTCAACATAACCCTAACCCTAGGTCCAATCGGAACCCTAACCGGATCTGTATACCTAGCCCTCAACATAACCCTAACCCTAGGTCCAATCGGAACCCTAATCGGATCTCTAACCCTAGCCCTCAACCTAACCCTAACCCTAGGTCCAATCGCAACCCTAACCGGATCTCTAACCCTAGCCCTCAACATAACCCTAACCCTAGGTTCAATCGTATCCCTAACCGGATCTCTAACGCTAGCCCTCAACATAACCCTAACCCTAGGTCCAATCGGAACCCTAAACGGATCTCTAACCCTAGCCCTCAACATAACCCTAACCCTAGGTCCAATCGGAACCCTAACCGGATATCTAACCCTGGCCCTCTACATAACCCTAACCCTAGGTCCAATCGGAACCCTAACCGGATCTGTGTACCTAGAACTCAACATAACCCTAACCCTAGGTCCAATCGGAACCCTAACAGGATCTCTACCCCAGCCCTCAACATAACCCTAACCCTAGTTCCAATCGGAACCCTAACAGAATCTCTACAACAGCCCTCAACATAACCCTAACCCTAGTTCCAATCAGAACCCTAACAGGATCTCTACCCCAGCCCTCAACATAACCCTAACCCGAGGTCCAATCGGAACCCTAACCGGATCTGTATACCTAGCCCTCAACATAACCCTAACCCTAGGTCCAATCGGAACCCTAACAGGATCTTTAACCCTAGCCCTCAACATAACCCTAACCCTAGGTCCAATCGGAACCCTAACCGGATCTCTAACCCTAGCCCTCAACATAACCCTAACCCTAGGTCCAATCGGAACCCTAACCGGATCTCTAACCCTAGCTCTCAACGTAACCCTAACCCTAGGTCCAATCGGAACAGTAAACGGATATCTAACCCTAGCCCTCAACATAACCCGAACCTTGGTCCAATCGGAAACCTAACCGGATCTCTAAACCTCGCCCTCAACATAACCCTAATCCTAGGTCCAATCGGAACCCTAACCGGATCTCTACAGCTCGCCCTCAACATAACCCTAACCCTAGGTCCAATCGGAACCCTTGCCGGTTCTCTACCCCTCGCCCTCAACATAACCCTAACCCTAGGTCCAATCGGAACCCTAAACGGATATCTAACCCTAGCCCTCTACATAACCCTAACCCTAGTTCCAATCGGAACCGTAACAGGATCTCTAACCCAGCCCGCAACATTACCGTAACCCTAGGTCCAATCGGAACCCTAAACGGATATCTAAACCTAGCCCTCAACATAACCCTAACCCTACGTCCAATCGGAACCCTGACCGGATATCTAACCCTAGCCCTCTACATAACCCTAACCCTAGGTCCAATCGGAACCCTTACCGGATCTGTGTACCTAGACCTCAACATAACCCTAACCCTAGGTCCAATCGGAACCCTAACCGGATCTGTATACCTAGCCCTCAACATAACCCTAACCCTAGGTCCAATCGGAACCCTAACAGGATCTCTACCCCTCGCCCTCAACCTAGCCCTAACCCTAGGTCCAATCGCAACCCTAACCGGATCTCTAACCCTAGCCCTCAACATAACCCTAACCCTAGGTCCAATCAGTACCCTAACCGGATCTCTAACCCTAGCCCTCAACATAAACCTAAACCTACGTCCAATCGGAACCCTAACCGGATTTCTAACCCTAGCCTTCAACATAACCCTAACCCTAGGTCCAATCGGAACCCTAACCGGATCTGTGTACCTAGCCCTCAACATAACCCTAACCCTAGGTCCAATCGGAACCCCAACCGGATCTCTAACCCTAGCCCTCAACATAACCCTAACCCTAGGTCCAATCGGAACCCTAACAGGATCTTTAACCCTAGCCCTCAACATAACCCTAACCCTAGGTCCAATCGGAACCCTAACAGGATCTTTAACCCTAGCCCTCAACATAACCCTAACCCTAGGTTCAATTGTATCCCTAACCGGATCTCTAACGCTAGCCCTCAACATAACCCTAACCCTAGGTCCAATCGGAACCCTAAACGGATATCTAAACCTAGCCCTCAACATAACCCTAACCCTAGGTCCAATCGGAACCCTAACCGGATATCTAACCCTGGCCCTCTACATAACCCTAACCCTAGGTCCAATCGGAACCCTAACCGGATCTGTGTACCTCGCCCTCAACATAACCCTAACCCTAGGTCCAATCGGAACCCTAACCGGATCTGTATACCTAGCCCTCAACATAACCCTAACCCTAGGTCCAATCGGAACCCTAACAGGATCTTTAACCCTAGCCCTCAACATAACCCTAACCCTAGGTTCAATCGTATCCCTAACCGGATCTCTAACGCTAGCCCTCAACATAACCCTAACCCTAGGTCCAATCGGAACCCTAACCGGATCTGTATACATCGCCCTCAACATAACCCTAACCCTAGGTCCAATCGGAACCCTAACCGGATCTCTAACCCTAGCACTCAACCTAACCCTAACCCTAGCTCCAATCGCAACCCTAACCGGATCTCTAACCGAGCCCTCAACATATCCCTAACCCTAGGTTCAATCGTATCCCTAACCGGAAATCTAACGCTAGCCCTCAACATAACCCTAACCCTAGGTCCAATCGGAACCCTAACCGTATCTGTATACCTAGCCCTCAACATAACCCTAACCCTAGGTCCAATCGGAACCCTAAACGGATATCTAACCCTAGCCCTCAACATAACCCTAACCCTAGGTCCAATCGGAACCGTAACCGGAACTCTAACACTAGCCCTCAACATAACCCTAACCCTAGGTCCAATCGGAACCCTAAACGGATATCTAACCCTAGCCCTCAACATAACCCTAACCCTAGGTCCAATCGGAACCCTAAACGGATTTCTAACCGTAGCCATCAACATAATCCTAACCCTAGGTCCAATCGGAACCCTAACCGGATCTGTATACCTAGCGCTCAACATAACCCTAACCCTAGGTCCAATCGGAACCCTAAACGGATTTCTAACCGTAGCCATCAACATAATCCTAACCCTAGGTCCAATCGGAACCCTAACCGGATCTGTATACCTAGCGCTCAACATAACCCTAACCCTAGGTCCAATCGCAACCCTAACCGGATCTCTAACCCTAGCCCTCAACATAACCCTAACCCTAGGTCCAATCGGAACCCTAAACGGATTTCTAACCGTAGCCATCAACATAATCCTAACCCTAGGTCCAATCGGAACCCTAACCGGATCTGTATACCTAGCGCTCAACATAACCCTAACCCTAGGTCCAATCGGAACCCTAACCGGATCTCTAACCCTAGCCCACAACATAACCCTAACCCTAGGTCCAATCGGAACCCTAACCGGATCTGTGTACCTAGCCCTCTACATAACCCTAACCCTAGGTCCAATCGGAACCCCAACCGGAACTCTAACCCTAGCCCTCAACATAACCCTAACCCTAGGTCCAATCGGAAGCCTAACCGGATCTCTAACCCTAGCCCTCAACGTAACCCTAACCCTAGGTCCAATCGGAACCCTAACCGGATCTCTAACCCTAGCTCTCAACATAACCCTAACCCTAGGTCTAATCGGAACCCTAACCGGATCTGTGTACCTAGACCTCAACATAACCCTAACCCTAGGTCCAATCGGAACCCTAACCGGATCTGTATACCTACCCCTCAACATAACCCTAACCCTAGGTCCAATCGGAACCCTAACAGGATCTCTAACCCTAGCCCTCAACATAACCCTAACCCTAGGTCCAATCGTATCCCTAACCGGATCTCTAACCCTAGCCCTCAACATAGCCCTAACCCTAGGTCCAATCGGAACCCTAACCGGATCTCTAACCCTAGCCCTCAACATAACCCGAACCCTTGGTCCAATCGGAACCCTAACCGGATCTCTAACCCTAGCCCTCAACATAACCCGAACCTTGGTCCAATCGGAAACCTAACCGGATCTCTAAACCTCGCCCTCAACATAACCCTAATCCTAGGTCCAATCGGAACCCTAACCGGATCTCTACACCTCGCCTTCAACATAACCCTAACCCTAGGTCCAATCGGAACCCTTGCCGGTTCTCTACCCCTCGCCCTCAACATAACCCTAACCCTAGGTCCAATCGGAACCCTAACCGGATATCTAATCCTAGCCCTCTACATAACCCTAACCCTAGTTCCAATCGGAACCGTAACAGGATCTCTAACCCAGCCCGCAACATTACCCTAACCCTAGGTCCAATCGGAACCCTAAACGGATATCTAAACCTAGCCCTCAACATAACCCTAACCCTACGTCCAATCGGAACCCTGACCGGATATCTAACCCTAGCCCTCTACATAACCCTAACCCTAGGTCCAATCGGAACCCTTACCGGATCTGTGTACGTAGACCTAAACATAACCCTAACCCTAGGTCCAATCGGAACCCTAACCGGATCTGTATACCTAGCCCTCAACATAACCCTAACCCTAGGTCCAATCGGAACCCTAACAGGATCTCTACCCCTCGCCCTCAACCTAGCCCTAACCCTAGGTCCAATCGCAACCCTAACCGGATCTCTAACCCTAGCCCTCAACATAACCCTAACCATAGGTCCAATCGGAACCCTAACCGGATCTCTAACCCTAGCTCTCAACATAACCCTAACCCTAGGTCCAATCAGTACCCTAAAAGGATCTCTAACCCTAGCCCTCAACATAAACCTAACCCTACGTCCAATCGGAACCCTAACCGGATTTCTAACCCTAGCCTTCAACATAACCCTAACCCTAGGTCCAATCGGAACCCTAACCGGATCTGTATACCTAGCCCTCAACATAACCCTAACCCTAGGTCCAATCGGAACCCTAACCGGATCTGTGTACCTAGCCCTCAACATAACCCTAACCCTAGGTCCAATCGGAACCCCAACCGGATCTCTAACCCTAGCCCTCAACATAACCCTAACCCTAGGTCCAATCGGAAGCTTAACCGGATCTCTAACCCTAGCCCTCAACATAACCCTAACCCTAGGTCTAATCGGAACCCTAACCGGATCTCTAACCCTAGCCCTCAACATAACCCTAACCCTAGGTCCAATCGGAACCCTAACCGGAACTCTAACCCTAGCCCTCAAAATAACCCTAACCCTAGGTCCAATCGGAACCCTAAGCGGATCTCTAACCCTAGCGCTCAACATATCACTAACCCTAGGTTCAATCGGAACCCTAAACGGATATCTAACCCTAGCCCTCAACATAACCCTAACCCTAGGTCCAATCGGAACCCTAAACGGATATCTAACCCTAGCCCTCAACATAACCCTAACCCTAGGTCCATTCGGAACCCTAACCGGATATCTAACCCTAGCCCTCAACATAACCGTAACCCTAGTTCCAATCGGAACCCTAACAGGATCTCTACCCCAGCCCTCAACATAACCCTAACGCTAGGTCCAATCGGAACCCTAACCGGATCTCTACCCCTCGCCCGCAACATAACCCTAACCCTAGGTCCAATCGGAACCCTAACCGGATCTCTACATCTCGCCCTCAACATAACCCTAAACCTTGGTCCAATCGGAACCCTAACCGGATATCTAACCCTAGCCCTCTACATAACCCTAACCCTAGGTCCAATCGGAACCCTTACCGGATCTGTGTACCTAGACCTCAACATAACCCTAACCCTAGGTCCAATCGGAACCCTAACCGGATCTGTATACCTACCCCTCAACATAACCCTAACCCTAGGTCCAATCGGAACCCTAACCGGATCTGTATACCTACCCCTCAACATAACCCTAACCCTAGGTCCAATCGGAACCCTAACAGGATCTCTAACCCTAGCCCTCAACATAACCTTAACCCTAGGTCCAATCGTATCCCTAACCGGATCTCTAACCCTAGCCCTCAACATAGCCCTAACCCTAGGTCCAATCGGAACCCTAACCGGATCTGTATACCTAGCCCTCAACATAACCCTAACCCTAGGTCCAATCGGAACCCTAACCGGATCTCTAACCCTAGCCCTCAACCTAACCCTAACCCTAGGTCCAATCGCAACCCTAACCGGATCTCTAACCCTAGCCCTCAACATAACCCTAACCCTAGGTTCAATCGTATCCCTAAACGGATCTCTAACGCTAGCCCTCAACATAACCCTAACCCTAGGTCCATTCGGAACCCTAAACGAATATCTAAACCTAGCCCTCAACATAACCCTAACCCTATGTCCAATCGGAACCCTAACCGGTTATCTAACCCTAGCCCTCTACATAACCCTAACCCTAGGTCCAATCGGAACCCTAACCGGATCTGTGTACCTAGACCTCAACATAACCCTAACCCTAGGTCCAATCGGAACCCTAACCGGATCTGTATACCTAGCCCTCAACATAACCCTAACCCTAGGTCCAATCGGAACCCTAACAGGATCTCTAACCCTAGCCCTCAACATAACCCTAACCCTAGGTTCAATCGTATCCCTAACCGGATCTGTAACGCTAGCCCTCAACATAACCCTAACCCTAGGTCCAATCGGAACCCTAACCGGATCTGTATACCTAGCCCTCAACATAACCCTAACCCTAGGTCCAATCGGAACCCTAACCGGATCTCTAACCCTAGCCCTCAACATAACCCTAACCCTAGGTCCAATCGGAACCGTAACCGGATCTCTAACCCTAGCCCTCAACATAACCCTAACCCTAGGTCCAATCAAAACCCTAACTGGATCTCTAACCCTAGCCCTCAATATAACCCTAACCCTAGGTCCAATCTGAACCCTAACCGGATCTCTAACCCTAGCCCTCAATATAACCCTAACCCTAGGTCCAATCGGAACCCTAACCGGATCTCTAACCCTAGCCCTCAAACTAACCCTAACCCTAGGTCCAATCGCAACCCTAACCGGATCTCTAACCCTAGCCCTCAACATAACCCGAACCCTTGGTCCAATCGGAACCCTAACCGGATCTCTAACCCTAGCCCTCAACATAACCCGAACCTTGGTCCAATCGGAAACCTAACCGGATCTCTAAACCTCGCCCTCAACATAACCCTAATCCTAGGTCCAATCGGAACCCTAACCGGATCTCTACACCTCGCCTTCAACATAACCCTAACCCTAGGTCCAATCGGAACCCTTGCCGGTTCTCTACCCCTCACCCTCAACATAACCCTAACCCTAGGTCCAATCGGAACCCTAACCGGATATCTAATCCTAGCCCTCTACATAACCCTAACCCTAGTTCCAATCGGAACCGTAACAGGATCTCTAACCCAGCCCGCAACATTACCCTAACCCTAGGTCCAATCGGAACCCTAAACGGATATCTAAACCTAGCCCTCAACATAACCCTAACCCTACGTCCAATCGGAACCCTGACCGGATATCTAACCCTAGCCCTCTACATAACCCTAACCCTAGGTCCAATCGGAACCCTTACCGGATCTGTGTACATAGACCTCAACATAACCCTAACCCTAGGTCCAATCGGAACCCTAACCGGATCTGTATACCTAGCCCTCAACATAACCCTAACCCTAGGTCCAATCGGAACCCTAACAGGATCTCTACCCCTCGCCCTCAACCTAGCCCTAACCCTAGGTCCAATCGCAACCCTAACCGGATCTCTAACGCTAGCCTTCAACATAACCCTAACCCTAGGTAAAAATCGGAACCCTAATCGGATCTCTAACCCTAGCTCTCAACATAACCCTAACCCTAGGTCCAATCGGAACCCTAACAGGATCTCTAACCCTAGCGCTCAACATATCACTAACCCTAGGTTCAATCGGAACCCTAAACGGATATCTAACACTAGCCCTCAAGATAACCCTAACCCTAGGTAAAAATCGGAACCCTAATCGGATCTCTAACCCTAGCTCTCAACATAACCCTAACCCTAGGTCCAATCGGAACCCTAACAGGATCTCTAACCCTAGCCCTCAACATAACCCTAACCCTAGGTTCAATCGTATCCCTAACCGGATCTCTAACGCTAGCCTTCAACATAACCCTAACCCTAGGTCCAATCGGAACCCTAACCGGATCTGTATACCTAGCCCTCAACATAACCCTAACCCTAGGTCCAATCTGAACCCTAATCGGATCTCTAACCCTAGCCCTCAACCTAACCCTAACCCTAGGTCCAATCGCAACCCTAACCGGATCTCTAACCCTAGCCCTCAACATAACCCTAACCCTAGGTTCAATCGTATCCCTAACCGGATCTCTAACGCTAGCCCTCAACATAACCCTAACCCTAGGTCCAATCGGAACCCTAAACGGATATCTAAACCTAGCCCTCAACATAACCCTAACCCTAGGTCCAATCGGAACCCTAACCGGATATCTAACCCTGGCCCTCTACATAACCCTAACCCTAGGTCCAATCGGAACCCTAACCGGATCTGTGTACCTAGACCTCAACATAACCCTAACCCTAGGTCCAATCGGAACCCTAACAGGATCTCTACCCCAGCCCTCAACATAACCCTAACCCTAGTTCCAATCGGAACCCTAACAGGATCTCTACCCCAGCCCTCAACATAACCCTAACCCGAGGTCCAATCGGAACCCTAACCGGATCTGTATACCTAGCCCTCAACATAACCCTAACCCTAGGTCCAATCGGAACCCTAACAGGATCTTTAACCCTAGCCCTCAACATAACCCTAACCCTACGTTCAATCGTATCCCTAACCGGATCTCTAACGCTAGCCCTCTACATAACCCTAACCCTAGGTCCAATCGGAACCCTAACCGGATCTGTATACCTCGCCCTCAACATAACCCTAACCCTAGGTCCAATCGGAACCCTAACCGGATCTCTAACCCTAGCCCTCAACCTAACCCTAACCCTAGGTCCAATCGCAACCCTAACCGGATCTCTAACCCTAGCCCTCAACATAACCCTAACCCTAGGTTCAATCGTATCCCTAACCGGATCTCTAACGCTAGCCCTCAACATAACCCTAACCCTAGGTCCAATCGGAACCCTAAACGGATATCTAAACCTAGCCCTCAACATAACCCTAACCCTAGGTCCAATCGGAACCCTAACCGGATATCTAACCCTGGCCCTCTACATAACCCTAACCCTAGGTCCAATCGGAACCCTAACCGGATCTGTGTACCTAGACCTCAACATAACCCTAACCCTAGGTCCAATCGGAACCCTAACAGGATCTCTACCCCAGCCCTCAACATAACCCTAACCCTAGTTCCAATCGGAACCCTAACAGGATCTCTACCCCAGCCCTCAACATAACCCTAACCCGAGGTCCAATCGGAACCCTAACCGGATCTGTATACCTAGCCCTCAACATAACCCTAACCCTAGGTCTAATCGGAACCCTAACCGGATCTCTAACCCTAGCCCTCAACATAACCCTAACCCTAGGTCCAATCGGAACCCTAACCGGAACTCTAACCCTAGCCCTCAAAATAACCCTAACCCTAGGTCCAATCGGAACCCTAAGCGGATCTCTAACCCTAGCGCTCAACATATCACTAACCCTAGGTTCAATCGGAACCCTAACCGGATCTCTAACGCTAGCCCTCAACATAACCCTAACCCTAGGTCCAATCGGAACCCTAAAGGGATATCTAACCCTAGCCCTCAACATAACCCTAACCCTAGGTCCATTCGGAACCCTAACCGGATATCTAACCCTAGCCCTCAACATAACCGTAACCCTAGTTCCAATCGGAACCCTAACAAGATCTCTACCGCAGCCCTCAACATAACCCTAACGCTAGGTCCAATCGGAACCCTAACCGGATCTCTACCCCTCGCCCGCAACATAACCCTAACCCTAGGTCCAATCGGAACCCTAACCGGATCTCTACATCTCGCCCTCAACATAACCCTAAACCTTGGTCCAATCGGAACCCTAACCGGATATCTAACCCTAGCCCTCTACATAACCCTAACCCTAGGTCCAATCGGAACCCTTACCGGATCTGTGTACCTAGACCTCAACATAACCCTAACCCTAGGTCCAATCGGAACCCTAACCGGATCTGTATACCTAGCCCTCAACATAACCCTAACCCTAGGTCCAATCGGAACCCTAACCGGATCTGTATACCTAGCCCTCAACATAACCCTAACCCTAGGTCCAATCGGAACCCTAACCGGATCTGTGTACCTAGCCCTCAACATAACCCTAACCGTAGGTCCAATCGGAACCCCAACCGGATCTCTAACCCTAGCCCTCAACATAACCCTAACCCTAGGTCCAATTGGAAGCTTAACCGGATCTCTAACCCTAGCCCTCAACATAACCCTAACCCTAGGTCTAATCGGAACCCTAACCGGATCTCTAACCCTAGCCCTCAACATAACCCTAACCCTAGGTCCAATAGGAACCCTAACCGGAACTCTAACCCTAGCCCTCAAAATAACCCTAACCCTAGGACCAATCGGAACCCTAAGCGGATCTCTAACCCTAGCGCTCAACATATCACTAACCCTAGGTTCAATCGGAACCCTAAACGGATATCTAACCCTAGCCCTCAACATAACCCTAACCCTAGGTCCAATCGGAACCCTAAACGGATATCTAACCCTAGCCCTCAACATAACCCGAACCCTAGGTCCATTCGGAACCCTAACCGGATATCTAACCCTAGCCCTCAACATAACCGTAACCCTAGTTCCAATCGGAACCCTAACAGGATCTCTACCCCAGCCCTCAACATAACCCTAACGCTAGGTCCAATCGGAACCCTAACCGGATCTCTACCCCTCGCCCGCAACATAACCCTAACCCTAGGTCCAATCGGAACCCTAACCGGATCTCTACATCTCGCCCTCAACATAACCCTAAACCTTGGTCCAATCGGAACCCTAACCGGATATCTAACCCTAGCCCTCTACATAACCCTAACCCTAGGTCCAATCGGAACCCTTACCGGATCTGTGTACCTAGACCTCAACATAACCCTAACCCTAGGTCCAATCGGAACCCTAACCGGATCTGTATACCTAGCCCTCAACATAACCCTAACCCTAGGTCCAATCGGAACCCTAACAGGATCTCTACCCCTAGCCCTCAACCTAGCCCTAACCCTAGGTCCAATCGCAACCCTAACCGGATCTCTAACCCTAGCCCTCAACATAACCCTAACCCTAGGTCCAATCGGAACCCTAACCGGATCTGTGTACCTAGCCCTCAACATAACCCTAACCCTAGGTCCAATCGGAACCCCAACCGGATCTCTAACCCTAGCCCTCAACATAACCCTAACCCTAGGTCCAATCGGAACCCCAACCGGATCTCTAACCCTAGCCCTCAACATAACCCTAACCCTAGGTCCAATCGGAAGCTTAACCGGATCTCTAACCCTAGCCCTCAACATAACCCTAACCCTAGGTCTAATCGGAACCCTAACCGGATCTCTAACCCTAGCCCTCAACATAACCCTAACCCTAGGTTCAATCGGAACCCTAAACGGATATCTAACCCTAGCCCTCAACATAACCCTAACCCTAGGTCCAATCGGAACCCTAAACGGATATCTAACCCTAGCCCTCAACATAACCCGAACCCTAGGTCCATTCGGAACCCTAACCGGATATCTAACCCTAGCCCTCAACATAACCGTAACCCTAGTTCCAATCGGAACCCTAACAGGATCTCTACCCCAGCCCTCAACATAACCCTAACGCTAGGTCCAATCGGAACCCTAACCGGATCTCTACCCCTCGCCCGCAACATAACCCTAACCCTAGGTCCAATCGGAACCCTAACCGGATCTCTACATCTCGCCCTCAACATAACCCTAAACCTTGGTCCAATCGGAACCCTAACCGGATATCTAACCCTAGCCCTCTACATAACCCTAACCCTAGGTCCAATCGGAACCCTTACCGGATCTGTGTACCTAGACCTCAACATAACCCTAACCCTAGGTCCAATCGGAACCCTAACCGGATCTGTATACCTAGCCCTCAACATAACCCTAACCCTAGGTCCAATCGGAACCCTAACAGGATCTCTACCCCTAGCCCTCAACCTAGCCCTAACCCTAGGTCCAATCGCAACCCTAACCGGATCTCTAACCCTAGCCCTCAACATAACCCTAACCCTAGGTCCAATCGGAACCCTAACCGGATCTGTGTACCTAGCCCTCAACATAACCCTAACCCTAGGTCCAATCGGAACCCCAACCGGATCTCTAACCCTAGCCCTCAACATAACCCTAACCCTAGGTCCAATCGGAAGCTTAACCGGATCTCTAACCCTAGCCCTCAACATAACCCTAACCCTAGGTCTAATCGGAACCCTAACCGGATCTCTAACCCTAGCCCTCAACATAACCCTAACCCTAGGTCCAATCGGAACCCTAACCGGAACTCTAACCCTAGCCCTCAAAATAACCCTAACCCTAGGTCCAATCGGAACCCTAAGCGGATCTCTAACCCTAGCGCTCAACATATCACTAACCCTAGGTCCAATCGGAACCCTAAACGGATATCTAACCCTAGCCCTCAACATAACCCTAACCCTAGGTCCAATCGGAACCCTAAACGGATATCTAACCCTAGCCCTCAACATAACCCTAACCCTAGGTCCATTCGGAACCCTAACCGGATATCTAACCCTAGCCCTCAACATAACCGTAACCCTAGTTCCAATCGGAACCCTAACAGGATCTCTACCCCAGCCCTCAACATAACCCTAACGCTAGGTCCAATCGGAACCCTAACCGGATCTCTACCCCTCGCCCGCAACATAACCCTAACCCTAGGTCCAATCGGAACCCTAACCGGATATCTAACACTAGCCCTCAAGATAACCCTAACCCTAGGTAAAAATCGGAACCCTAATCGGATCTCTAACCCTAGCTCTCAACATAACCCTAACCCTAGGTCCAATCGGAACCCTAACAGGATCTCTAACCCTAGCCCTCAACATAACCCTAACCCTAGGTTCAATCGTATCCCTAACCGGATCTCTAACGCTAGCCTTCAACATAACCCTAACCCTAGGTCCAATCGGAACCCTAACCGGATCTGTATACCTAGCCCTCAACATAACCCTAACCCTAGGTCCAATCTGAACCCTAATCGGATCTCTAACCCTAGCCCTCAACCTAACCCTAACCCTAGGTCCAATCGCAACCCTAACCGGATCTCTAACCCTAGCCCTCAACATAACCCTAACCCTAGGTTCAATCGTATCCCTAACCGGATCTCTAACGCTAGCCCTCAACATAACCCTAACCCTAGGTCCAATCGGAACCCTAAACGGATATCTAAACCTAGCCCTCAACATAACCCTAACCCTAGGTCCAATCGGAACCCTAACCGGATATCTAACCCTGGCCCTCTACATAACCCTAACCCTAGGTCCAATCGGAACCCTAACCGGATCTGTGTACCTAGACCTCAACATAACCCTAACCCTAGGTCCAATCGGAACCCTAACAGGATCTCTACCCCAGCCCTCAACATAACCCTAACCCTAGTTCCAATCGGAACCCTAACAGGATCTCTACCCCAGCCCTCAACATAACCCTAACCCGAGGTCCAATCGGAACCCTAACCGGATCTGTATACCTAGCCCTCAACATAACCCTAACCCTAGGTCCAATCGGAACCCTAACAGGATCTTTAACCCTAGCCCTCAACATAACCCTAACCCTACGTTCAATCGTATCCCTAACCGGATCTCTAACGCTAGCCCGCAACATAACCCTAACCCTAGGTCCAATCGGAACCCTAACCGGATCTGTATACCTCGCCCTCAACATAACCCTAACCCTAGGTCCAATCGGAACCCTAACCGGATCTCTAACCCTAGCCCTCAACCTAACCCTAACCCTAGCTCCAATCGCAACCCTAACCGGATCTCTAACCCTAGCCCTCAACATAACCCTAACCCTAGGTTCAATCGTATCCCTAACCGGATCTCTAACGCTAGCCCTCAACATAACCCTAACCCTAGGTCCAATCGGAACCCTAAACGGATATCTAAACCTAGCCCTCAACATAACCCTAACCCTAGGTCCAATCGGAACCCTAACCGGATATCTAACCCTGGCCCTCTACATAACCCTAACCCTAGGTCCAATCGGAACCCTAACCGGATCTGTGTACCTAGACCTCAACATAACCCTAACCCTAGGTCCAATCGGAACCCTAACAGGATCTCTACCCCAGCCCTCAACATAACCCTAACCCTAGTTCCAATCGGAACCCTAACAGGATCTCTACCCCAGCCCTCAACATAACCCTAACCCGAGGTCCAATCGGAACCCTAACCGGATCTGTATACCTAGCCCTCAACATAACCCTAACCCTAGGTCCAATCGGAACCCTAACAGGATCTCTAACCCCAGCCCTCAACATAACCCTAACCCTAGGTTCAATCGTATCCCTAACCGGATCTCTAACGGTAGCCCTCAACATAACCCTAACCCTAGGTCCAATCGGAACCCTAACCGTATCTGTATACCTAGCCCTCAACATAACCCTAACCCTAGGTCCAATCGGAACCCTAACCGGATCTCTAACCCTAGCCCTCAACATAACCCTAACCCTAGGTTCAATCGTATCCCTAACCGGATCTCTAACGCTAGCCCTCAACATAACCCTAACCCTAGGTCCAATCGGAACCCTAAACGGATATCTAAACCTAGCCCTCAACATAACCCTAACCCTAGGTCCAATCGGAACCCTAACCGGATATCTAACCCTGGCCCTCTACATAACCCTAACCCTAGGTCCAATCGGAACCCTAACCGGATCTGTGTACCTCGCCCTCAACATAACCCTAACCCGAGGTCCAATCGGAACCCTAACCGGATCTGTATACCTAGCCCTCAACATAACCCTAACCCTAGGTCCAATCGGAACCCTAACCGGATCTCTAACCCTAGCCCTCAACCTAACCCTAACCCTAGCTCCAATCGCAACCCTAACCGGATCTCTAACCCTAGCCCTCAACATAACCCTAACCCTAGGTCCAATCGGAACCCTAACCGGATCTGTATACCTCGCCCTCAACATAACCCTAACCCTAGGTCCAATCGGAACCCTAACCGGATCTCTAACCCTAGCCCTCAACCTAACCCTAACCCTAGCTCCAATCGCAACCCTAACCGGATCTCTAACCCTAGCCCTCAACATAACCCTAACCCTAGGTTCAATCGTATCCCTAACCGGATCTCTAACGCTACCCCTCAACATAACCCTAGCCCTAGGTCCAATCGGAACCCTAACCGTATCTGTATACCTAGCCCTCAACATAACCCTAACCCTAGGTCCAATCGGAACCCTAACCGGATCTGTATACCTAGCCCTCAACATAACCCTAACCCTAGGTCCAATCGGAACCCTAATCGGATCTCTAACCCTAGCCCTCAACCTAACCCTAACCCTAGGTCCAATCGCAACCCTAACCGGATCTCTAACCCTAGCCCTCCTCATAACCCTAACCCTAGGTTCAATCGTATCCCTAACCGGATCTCTAACGCTAGCCCTCAACATAACCCTAACCCTAGGTCCAATCGGAACCCTAAACGGATATCTAAACCTAGCCCTCAACATAACCCTAACCCTAGGTCCAATCGGAACCCTAACCGGATATCTAACCCTGGCCCTCTACATAACCCTAACCCTAGGTCCAATCGGAACCCTAACCGGATCTGTGTACCTAGACCTCAACATAACCCTAACCCTAGGTCCAATCGGAACCCTAACAGGATCTTTAACCCTAGCCCTCAACATAACCCTAACCCTAGGTTCAATCGTATCCCTAACCGGATCTCTAACGCTAGCCCTCAACGTAACCCTAACCCTAGGTCCAATCGGAACCCTAACCGGATCTGTATACCTCGCCCTCAACATAACCCTAACCCTAGGTCCAATCGGAACCCTAACCGGATCTCTAACCCTAGCCCTCAACCTAACCCTAACCCTAGCTCCAATCGCAACCCTAACCGGATCTCTAACCCTAGCCCTCAACATAACCCTAACCCTAGGTTCAATCGTATCCCTAACCGGATCTCTAACGGTAGCCCTCAACATAACCCTAACCCTAGGTCCAATCGGAACCCTAACCGTATCTGTATACCTAGCCCTCAACATAACCCTAACCCTAGGTCCAATCGTAACCCTAACCGGATCTCTAACCCTAGCCCTCAACATAACCCTAACCCTAGGTTCAATCGTATCCCTAACCGGATCTCTAACGCTAGCCCTCAACATAACCCTAACCCTAGGTCCAATCGGAACCCTAAACGGATATCTAAACCTAGCCCTCAACATAACCCTAACCCTAGGTCCAATCGGAACCCTAACCGGATATCTAACCCTGGCCCTCTACATAACCCTAACCCTAGGTCCAATCGGAACCCTAACCGGATCTGTGTACCTCGCCCTCAACATAACCCTAACCCTAGGTCCAATCGGAACCCTAACCGGATCTGTATACCTAGCCCTCAACATAACCCTAACCCTAGGTCCAATCGGAACCCTAACCGGATCTCTACCCCTCGCCCGCAACATAACCCTAACCCTAGGTCCAATCGGAACCCTAACCGGATATCTAACACTAGCCCTCAAGATAACCCTAACCCTAGGTAAAAATCGGAACCCTAATCGGATCTCTAACCCTAGCTCTCAACATAACCCTAACCCTAGGTCCAATCGGAACCCTAACAGGATCTCTAACCCTAGCCCTCAACATAACCCTAACCCTAGGTTCAATCGTATCCCTAACCGGATCTCTAACGCTAGCCTTCAACATAACCCTAACCCTAGGTCCAATCGGAACCCTAACCGGATCTGTATACCTAGCCCTCAACATAACCCTAACCCTAGGTCCAATCGGAACCCTAATCGGATCTCTAACCCTAGCCCTCAACCTAACCCTAACCCTAGGTCCAATCGCAACCCTAACCGGATCTCTAACCCTAGCCCTCAACATAACCCTAACCCTAGGTTCAATCGTATCCCTAACCGGATCTCTAACGCTAGCCCTCAACATAACCCTAACCCTAGGTCCAATCGGAACCCTAAACGGATATCTAAACCTAGCCCTCAACATAACCCTAACCCTAGGTCCAATCGGAACCCTAACCGGATATCTAACCCTGGCCCTCTACATAACCCTAACCCTAGGTCCAATCGGAACCCTAACCGGATCTGTGTACCTAGAACTCAACATAACCCTAACCCTAGGTCCAATCGGAACCCTAACAGGATCTCTACCCCAGCCCTCAACATAACCCTAACCCTAGTTCCAATCGGAACCCTAACAGAATCTCTACAACAGCCCTCAACATAACCCTAACCCTAGTTCCAATCGGAACCCTAACAGGATCTCTACCCCAGCCCTCAACATAACCCTAACCCGAGGTCCAATCGGAACCCTAACCGGATCTGTATACCTAGCCCACAACGTAACCCTAACCCTAGGTCCAATCGGAACCCTAACAGGATCTTTAACCCTAGCCCTCAACATAACCCTAACCCTAGGTTCAATCGTATCCCTAACCGGATCTCTAACGCTAGCCCTCAACATAACCCTAACCCTAGGTCCAATCGGAACCCTAACCGGATCTGTATACCTCGCCCTCAACATAACCCTAACCCTAGGTCCAATCGGAACCCTAACCGGATCTCTAACCCTAGCCCTCAACCTAACCCTAACCCTAGCTCCAATCGCAACCCTAACCGGATCTCTAACCCTAGCCCTCAACATAACCCTAACCCTAGGTTCAATCGTATCCCTAACCGGATCTCTAACGGTAGCCCTCAACATAACCCTAACCCTAGGTCCAATCGGAACCCTAACCGTATCTGTATACCTAGCCCTCAACATAACCCTAACCCTAGGTCCAATCGGAACCCTAACCGGATCTGTATACCTAGCCCT
Organism: Miniopterus natalensis; assembly: GCF_054644295.1. NCBI lineage: Eukaryota > Metazoa > Chordata > Mammalia > Chiroptera > Miniopteridae > Miniopterus > Miniopterus natalensis. Next base: position 646,534 of record NW_028269988.1, read on the forward strand.
CAACATAACCCTAGCCCTAGGTCCAATCGGAACCCTAATCGGATCTCTAACCCTAGCCCTCAACCTAACCCTAACCCTAGGTCCAATCGTAACCCTAACCGGATCTCTAACCCTAGCCCTCAACATAACCCTAACCCTAGGTTCAATCGTATCCCTAACCGGATCTCTAACGCTAGCCCTCAACATAACCCTAACCCTAGGTCCAATCGGAACCCTAAACGGATATCTAAACCTCGCCCTCAACATAACCCTAACCCTAGGTCCAATCGGAACCCTAACCGGATCTGTATACCTAGCCCTCAATATAACCCTAACCCTAGGTCCAATCGGAACCCTAACAGGATCTTTAACCCTAGCCCTCAACATAACCCTAACCCTAGGTTCAATCGTATCCCTAACCGGATCTCTAACGCTAGCCCTCAACATAACCCTAACCCTAGGTCCAATCGGAACCCTAACCGGATCTGTATACCTCTCCCTCAACATAACCCTAACCCTAGGTCCAATCGGAACCCTAACCGGATCTCTAACCCTAGCCCTCAACCTAACCCTAACCCTAGCTCCAATCGCAACCCTAACCGGATCTCTAACCCTAGCCCTCAACATAACCCTAACCCTAGGTTCAATCGTATCCCTAACCGGATCTCTAACGCTAGCCCTCAACATAACCTTAACCCTAGGTCCAATCGGAACCCTAACCGTATCTGTATACCTAGCCCTCAACATAACCCTAACCCTAGGTCCAATCGGAACCCTAACCGGATCTCTAACCCTAGCCCTCAACATAACCCTAACCCTAGGTCCAATCGGAACCGTAACCGGAACTCTAACCCTAGCCATCAACATAATCCTAACCCTAGGTCCAATCGGAACCCTAACCGGATCTGTATACCTAGCCCTCAACATAACCCTAATCCTAGGTCCAATCGGAACCCTAACCGGATCTCTAACCCTAGCCCACAACATAACCCTAACCCTAGGTCCAATCGGAACCCTAACCGGATCTGTGTACCTAGCCCTCAACATAACCCTAACCCTAGGTCCAATCGGAACCCCAACCGGAACTCTAACCCTAGCCCTCAACATAACCCTAACCCTAGGTCCAATCGGAAGCCTAACCGGATCTCTAACTCTAGCCCTCAACGTAACCCTAACCCTAGGTCCAATCGGAACCCTAACCGGATCTCTAACCCTAGCTCTCAACATAACCCTAACCCTAGGTCTAATCGGAACCCTAACCGGATCTGTGTACCTAGACCTCAACATAACCCTAACCCTAGGTCCAATCGGAACCCTAACCGGATCTGTATACCTAGCCCTCAACATAACCCTAACCCTAGGTCCAATCGGAACCCTAACAGGATCTCTAACCCTAGCCCTCAACATAACCCTAACCCTAGGTCCAATCGTATCCCTAACCGGATCTCTAACCCTAGCCCTCAACATAGCCCTAACCCTAGGTCCAATCGGAACCCTAACCGGATCTGTATACCTAGCCCTCAACATAACCCTAACCCTAGGTCCAATCGGAACCCTAACCGGATCTCTAACCCTAGCCCTCAACCTAACCCTAACCCTAGGTCCAATCGCAACCCTAACCGGATCTCTAACCCTAGCCCTCAACATAACCCTAACCCTAGGTTCAATCGTATCCCTAAACGGATCTCTAACGCTAGCCCTCAACATAACCCTAACCCTAGGTCCAATCGGAACCCTAAACGGATATCTAAACCTAGCCCTCAACATAACCCTAACCCTATGTCCAATCGGAACCCTAACCGGATATCTAACCCTGGCCCTCTACATAACCCTAACCCTAGGTCCAATCGGAACCCTAACCGGATCAGTGTACCTAGACCTCAACATAACCCTAACCCTAGGTCCAATCGGAACCCTAACCGGATCTGTATACCTAGCCCTCAACATAACCCTAACCCTAGGTCCAATCGGAACCCTAACAGGATCTCTAACCCTAGCCCTCAACATAACCCTAACCCTAGGTTCAATCGTATCCCTAACCGGATCTGTAACGCTAGCCCTCAACATAACTCTAACCCTAGGTCCAATCGGAACCCTAACCGGATCTGTATACCTTGCCCTCAACATAACCCTAACCCTAGGTCCAATCGGAACCCTAACCGGATCTCTAACCCTAGCCCTCAAGATAACCCTAACCCTAGGTCCAATCGGAACCGTAACCGGATCTCTAACCCTAGCCCTCAACATAACCCTAACCCTAGGTCCAATCAAAACCCTAACTGGATCTCTAACCCTAGCCCTCAATATAACCCTAACCCTAGGTCCAATCTGAACCCTAACCGGATCTCTAACCCTAGCCCTCAATATAACCCTAACCCTAGGTCCAATCGGAACCCTAACCGGATCTCTAACCCTAGCCCTCAAACTAACCCTAACCCTAGGTCCAATCGCAACCCTAACCGGATCTCTAACCCTAGCCCTCAACATAACCCGAACCCTTGGTCCAATCGGAACCCTAACCGGATCTCTAACCCTAGCCCTCAACATAACCCTAACCCTAGGTCCAATCGGAACCGTAACCGGATCTCTAACCCTAGCCCTCAACATAACCCTAACCCTAGGTCCAATCGGAACCCTAACCGGATCTCTAACCCTAGCCCTCAACATAACCCTAACCTTAGGTCCAATCGGAACCCTAACCGGATCTCTAACCCTAGCTCTCAACGTAACCCTAACCCTAGGTCCAATCGGAACCGTAAACGGATATCTAACCCTAGCCCTCAACATAACCCGAACCTTGGTTTAATCGGAAACCTAACCGGATCTCTAAACCTCGCCCTCAACATAACCCTAATCCTAGGTCCAATCGGAACCCTAACCGGATCTCTACACCTCGCCCTCAACATAACCCTAACCCTAGGTCCAATCGGAACCCTTGCCGGTTCTCTACCCCTCGCCCTCAACATAACCCTAACCCTAGGTCCAATCGGAACCCTAACCGGATATCTAACCCTAGCCCTCTACATAACCCTAACCCTAGTTCCAATCGGAACCGTAACAGGATCTCTAACCCAGCCCGCAACATTACCCTAACCCTAGGTCCAATCGGAACCCTAAACGGATATCTAAACCTAGCCCTCAACATAACCCTAACCCTACGTCCAATCGGAACCCTGACCGGATATCTAACCCTAGCCCTCTACATAACCCTAACCCTAGGTCCAATCGGAACCCTTACCGGATCTGTGTACCTAGACCTCAACATAACCCTAACCCTAGGTCCAATCGGAACCCTAACCGGATCTGTATACCTAGCCCTCAACATAACCCTAACCCTAGGTCCAATCGGAACCCTAACAGGATCTCTACCCTTCGCCCTCAACCTAGCCCTAACCCTAGGTCCAATCGCAACCCTAACCGGATCTCTAACCCTAGCTCTCAACATAACCCTAACCCTAGGTCCAATCGGAACCCTAACCGGATCTGTGTACCTAGACCTCAACATAACCCTAACCCTAGGTCCAATCGGAACCCTAACCGGATCTGTATACCTAGCCCTCAACATAACCCTAACCCTAGGTCCAATCGGAACCCTAACCGGATCTCTAACCCTAGCCCTCAACATAACCCTAACCCTAGGTTCAATCGTATCCCTAACCGGATCTCTAACCCTAGCCCTCAACATAGCCCTAACCCTAGGTCCAATCGGAACCCTAACCGGATCTGTACACCTAGCCCTCAACATAACCCTAACCCTAGGTCCAATCGGAACCCTAACAGGATCTCTAACCCCAGCCCTCAACATAACCCTAACCCTAGGTTCAATCGTATCCCTAACCGGATCTCTAACCCTAGCCCTCAACGTAACCCTAACCCTAGGTCCAATCGGAATCCTAACCGGATCTCTAACCCTAGCTCTCAACATAACCCTAACCCTAGGTCCAATCGGAACCCTAACCGGATCTGTGTACCTAGACCTCAACATAACCCTAACCCTAGGTCCAATCGGAACCCTAACCGGATCTGTATACCTAGCCCTCAACATAACCCTAACCCTAGGTCCAATCGGAACCCTAACAGGATCTCTAACCCTAGCCCTCAACATAACCCTAACCCTAGGTTCAATCGTATCCCTAACCGGATCTCTAACCCTAGCCCGCAACATAGCCCTAACCCTAGGTCCAATCGGAACCCTAACCGGATCTGTATACCTAGCCCTCAACATAACCCTAACCCTAGGTCCAATCGGAACCCTAACCGGATCTGTATACCTAGCCCTCAACATAACCCTAACCCTAGGTCCAATCGGAACCCTAACAGGATCTCTAACCCTAGCCCTCAACATAACCCTAACCCTAGGTCCAATCGGAACCCTAACCGGATCTGTATACCTAGCCCTCAACATAACCCTAACCCTAGGTCCAATCGGAACCCTAACCGGATCTCTAACCCTAGCCCTCAACATAACCCTAACCCTAGGTCCAATCGGAACCGTAACCGGATCTCTAACCCTAGCCCTCAACATAACCCTAACCCTAGGTCCAATCAAAACCCTAACCGGATCTCTAACCCTAGCTCTCAACATAACCCTAACCCTAGGTCCAATCGGAACCCTAACCGGATATCTAACCCTAGCCCTCTACATAACCCTAACCCTAGTTCCAATCGGGCCCTAACAGGATCTCTAACCCAGCCCGCAACATAACCCTAACCGTAGGTCCAATCGGAACCCTAAACGGATATCTAAACCTAGCCCTCAACATAACCCTAACCCTAGGTCCAATAGGAACCCTAAGCGGATATCTAACCCTGGCCCTCTACATAACCCTAACCCTAGGTCCAATCGGAACCCTAACCGGATCTGTGTACCTAGACCTCAACATAACCCTAACCCTAGGTCCAATCGGAACCCTAACCGGATCTGTATACCTAGCCCTCAACATAACCCTAACCCTAGGTCCAATCGGAACCCTAATCGGATCTCTAACCCTAGCCCTCAACCTAACCCTAACCCTAGGTCCAATCGGAACCCTAAACGGATATCTAAACCTAGCCCTCAACATAACCCTAACCCTAGGTCCAATAGGAACCCTAACCGGATATCTAACCCTGGCCCTCTACATAACCCTAACCCTAGGTCCAATCGGAACCCTAACCGGATCTGTGTACCTAGACCTCAACATAACCCTAACCCTAGGTCCAATCGGAACCCTAACCGGATCTGTATACCTAGCCCTCAACATAACCCTAACCCTAGGTCCAATCGGAACCCTAATCGGATCTCTAACCCTAGCCCTCAACCTAACCCTAACCCTAGGTCCAATCGGAACCCTAAACGGATATCTAAACCTAGCCCTCAACATAACCCTAACCCTAGGTCCAATAGGAACCCTAACCGGATATCTAAACCTGGCCCTCTACGTAACCCTAACCCTAGGTCCAATCGGAACCCTAACCGGATCTGTGTACCTAGACCTCAACATAACCCTAACCCTAGGTCCAATCGGAACCCTAACCGGATCTGTATACCTAGCCCTCAACATAACCCTAACCCTAGGTCCAATCGGAACCCTAATCGGATCTCTAACCCTAGCCCTCAACCTAACCCTAACCCTAGGTCCAATCGCAACCCTAACCGGATCTCTAACCCTAGCCCTCAACATAACCCTAACCCTAGGTTCAATCGTATCCCTAGCCGGATCTCTAACGCTAGCCCTCAACATAACCCTAACCCTAGGTCCAATCGGAACCCTAAACGGATATCTAAACCTAGCCCTCAACATAACCCTAACCCTAGGTCCAATCGGAACCCTAACCGGATATCTAACCCTGGCCCTCTACATAACCCTAACCCTAGGTCCAATCGGAACCCTAACCGGATCTGTGTACCTAGACCTCAACATAACCCTAACCCTAGGTCCAATCGGAACCCTAACCGGATCTGTATACCTAGCCCTCAACATAACCCTAACCCTAGGTCCAATCGGAACCCTAACAGGATCTTTAACCCTAGCCCTCAACATAACCCTAACCCTAGGTTCAATCGTATCCCTAACCGGATCTCTAACGCTAGCCCTCAACATATCACTAACCCTAGGTCCAATCGGAACCCTAAACGGATATCTAACCCTAGCCCTCAACATAACCCTAACCCTAGGTCCAATCGGAACCCTAAACGGATATCTAACCCTAGCCCTCAACATAACCCTAACCCTAGGTCCATTCGGAACCCTAACCGGATATCTAACCCTAGCCCTCAACATAACCGTAACCCTAGTTCCAATCGGAACCCTAACAGGATCTCTACCCCAGCCCTCAACATAACCCTAACGCTAGGTCCAATCGGAACCCTAACCGGATCTCTACCCCTCGCCCGCAACATAACCCTAACCCTAGGTCCAATCGGAACCCTAACCGGATCTCTACATCTCGCCCTCAACATAACCCTAAACCTTGGTCCAATCGGAACCCTAACCGGATATCTAACACTAGCCCTCAACATAACCCTAACCCTAGGTAAAAATCGGAACCCTAAACGGATCTCTAACCCTAGCTCTCAACATAACCCTAACCCTAGGTCCAATCGGAACCCTAACAGGATCTCTAACCCTAGCCCTCAACATAACCCTAACCCTAGGTTCAATCGTATCCCTAACCGGATCTCTAACGCTAGCCTTCAACATAACCCTAACCCTAGGTCCAATCGGAACCCTAACCGGATCTGTATACCTAGCCCTCAACATAACCCTAACCCTAGGTCCAATCGGAACCCTAATCGGATCTCTAACCCTAGCCCTCAACCTAACCCTAACCCTAGGTCCAATCGCATCCCTAACCGGATCTCTAACCCTAGCCCTCAACATAACCCTAACCCTTGGTTCAATCGTATCCCTAACCGGATCTGTAACGCTAGCCCTCAACATAACCCTAACCCTAGGTCCAATCGGAACCCTAAACGGATATCTAAACCTAGCCCTCAACATAACCCTAACCCTAGGTCCAATCGGAACCCTAACCGGATCTGTATACCTAGCCCTCAACATAACCCTAACCCTAGGTCCAATCGGAACCCTAACCGGATCTCTAACCCTAGCCCTCAACATAACCCTAACCCTAGGTTCAATCGTATCCCTAACCGGATCTCTAACCCTAGCCCTCAACATAGCCCTAACCCTAGGTACAATCGGAACCCTAACCGGATCTGTACACCTAGCCCTCAACATAACCCTAACCCTAGGTCCAATCGGAACCCTAACAGGATCTCTAACCCCAGCCCTCAACATAACCCTAACCCTAGGTTCAATCGTATCCCTAACCGGATCTCTAACCCTAGCCCTCAACGTAACCCTAACCCTAGGTCCAATCGGAACCCTAACCGGATCTCTAACCCTAGCTCTCAACATAACCCTAACCCTAGGTCCAATCGGAACCCTAACCGGATCTGTGTACCTAGACCTCAACATAACCCTAACCCTAGGTCCAATCGGAACCCTAACCGGATCTGTATACCTAGCCCTCAACATAACCCTAACCCTAGGTCCAATCGGAACCCTAACAGGATCTCTAACCCTAGCCCTCAACATAACCCTAACCCTAGGTTCAATCGTATCCCTAACCGGATCTCTAACCCTAGCCCTCAACATAGCCCTAACCCTAGGTCCAATCGGAACCCTAACCGGATCTGTATACCTAGCCCTCAACATAGCCCTAACCCTAGGTCCAATCGGAACCCTAACCGGATCTGTATACCTAGCCCTCAACATAACCCTAACCCTAGGTCCAATCGGAACCCTAACAGGATCTCTAACCCTAGCCCTCAACATAACCCTAACCCTAGGTTCAATCGTATCCCTAACCGGATCTCTAACGCTAGCCCTCAACATAACCCTAACCCTAGGTCCAATCGGAACCCTAACCGGATCTGTATACCTAGCCCTCAACATAACCCTAACCCTAGGTCCAATCGGAACCCTAACCGGATCTCTAACCCTAGCCCTCAACATAACCCTAACCCTAGGTCCAATCGGAACCGTAACCGGATCTCTAACCCTAGCCCTCAACATAACCCTAACCCTAGGTCCAATCAAAACCCTAACCGGATCTCTAACCCTAGCTCTCAACATAACCCTAACCCTAGGTCCAATCGGAACCCTAACCGGATATCTAACCCTAGCCCTCTACATAACCCTAACCCTAGTTCCAATCGGGCCCTAACAGGATCTCTAACCCAGCCCGCAACATAACCCTAACCGTAGGTCCAATCGGAACCCTAAACGGATATCTAAACCTAGCCCTCAACATAACCCTAACCCTAGGTCCAATAGGAACCCTAAGCGGATATCTAACCCTGGCCCTCTACATAACCCTAACCCTAGGTCCAATCGGAACCCTAACCGGATCTGTGTACCTAGACCTCAACATAACCCTAACCCTAGGTCCAATCGGAACCCTAACCGGATCTGTATACCTAGCCCTCAACATAACCCTAACCCTAGGTCCAATCGGAACCCTAATCGGATCTCTAACCCTAGCCCTCAACCTAACCCTAACCCTAGGTCCAATCGGAACCCTAAACGGATATCTAAACCTAGCCCTCAACATAACCCTAACCCTAGGTCCAATAGGAACCCTAACCGGATATCTAACCATGGCCCTCTACATAACCCTAACCCTAGGTCCAATCGGAACCCTAACTGGATCTGTGTACCTAGACCTCAACATAACCCTAACCCTAGGTCCAATCGGAACCCTAACCGGATCTGTATACCTAGCCCTCAACATAACCCTAACCCTAGGTCCAATCGGAACCCTAATCGGATCTCTAACCCTAGCCCTCAACCTAACCCTAACCCTAGGTCCAATCGGAACCCTAAACGGATATCTAAACCTAGCCCTCAACATAACCCTAACCCTAGGTCCAATAGGAACCCTAACCGGATATCTAAACCTGGCCCTCTACATAACCCTAACCCTAGGTCCAATCGGAACCCTAACCGGATCTGTGTACCTAGACCTCAACATAACCCTAACCCTAGGTCCAATCGGAACCCTAACCGGATCTGTATACCTAGCCCTCAACATAACCCTAACCCTAGGTCCAATCGGAACCCTAATCGGATCTCTAACCCTAGCCCTCAACCTAACCCTAACCCTAGGTCCAATCGCAACCCTAACCGGATCTCTAACCCTAGCCCTCAACATAACCCTAACCCTAGGTTCAATCGTATCCCTAGCCGGATCTCTAACGCTAGCCCTCAACATAACCCTAACCCTAGGTCCAATCGGAACCCTAAACGGATATCTAAACCTAGCCCTCAACATAACCCTAACCCTAGGTCCAATCGGAACCCTAACCGGATATCTAACCCTGGCCCTCTACATAACCCTAACCCTAGGTCCAATCGGAACCCTAACCGGATCTGTGTACCTAGACCTCAACATAACCCTAACCCTAGGTCCAATCGGAACCCTAACCGGATCTGTATACCTAGCCCTCAACATAACCCTAACCCTAGGTCCAATCGGAACCCTAACAGGATCTTTAACCCTAGCCCTCAACATAACCCTAACCCTAGGTTCAATCGTATCCCTAACCGGATCTCTAACGCTAGCCCTCAACATATCACTAACCCTAGGTCCAATCGGAACCCTAAACGGATATCTAACCCTAGCCCTCAACATAACCCTAACCCTAGGTCCAATCGGAACCCTAAACGGATATCTAACCCTAGCCCTCAACATAACCCTAACCTTAGGTCCATTCGGAACCCTAACCGGATATCTAACCCTAGCCCTCAACATAACCGTAACCCTAGTTCCAATCGGAACCCTAACAGGATCTCTACCCCAGCCCTCAACATAACCCTAACGCTAGGTCCAATCGGAACCCTAACCGGATCTCTACCCCTCGCCCGCAACATAACCCTAACCCTAGGTCCAATCGGAACCCTAACCGGATCTCTACATCTCGCCCTCAACATAACCCTAAACCTTGGTCCAATCGGAACCCTAACCGGATATCTAACACTAGCCCTCAACATAACCCTAACCCTAGGTAAAAATCGGAACCCTAAACGGATCTCTAACCCTAGCTCTCAACATAACCCTAACCCTAGGTCCAATCGGAACCCTAACAGGATCTCTAACCCTAGCCCTCAACATAACCCTAACCCTAGGTTCAATCGTATCCCTAACCGGATCTCTAACGCTAGCCTTCAACATAACCCTAACCCTAGGTCCAATCGGAACCCTAACCGGATCTGTATACCTAGCCCTCAACATAACCCTAACCCTAGGTCCAATCGGAACCCTAATCGGATCTCTAACCCTAGCCCTCAACCTAACCCTAACCCTAGGTCCAATCGCAACCCTAACCGGATCTCTAACCCTAGCCCTCAACATAACCCTAACCCTAGGTTCAATCGTATCGCTAACCGGATCTGTAACGCTAGCCCTCAACATAACCCTAACCCTAGGTCCAATCGGAACCCTAAACGGATATCTAAACCTAGCCCTCAACATAACCCTAACCCTAGGTCCAATCGAAACCCTAACCGGATATCTAACCCTGGCCCTCTACATAACCCTAACCCTAGGTCCAATCGGAACCCTAACCGGATCTGTGTACCTAGACCTCAACATAACCCTAACCCTAGGTCCAATCGGAACCCTAACAGGATCTTTAACCCTAGCCCTCAACATAACCCTAACCCTAGGTTCAATCGTATCCCTAACCGGATCTCTAACGCTAGCCCTCAACATAACCCTAACCCTAGGTCCAATCGGAACCCTAACCGGATCTGTATACCTCGCCCTCAACATAACCCTAACCCTAGGTCCAATCGGAACCCTAACCGGATCTCTAACCCTAGCCCTCAACCTAACCCTAACCCTAGCTCCAATCGCAACCCTAACCGGATCTCTAACCCTAGCCCTCAACATAACCCTAACCCTAGGTTCAATCGTATCCCTAACCGGATCTCTAACGCTAGCCCTCAACATAACCCTAACCCTAGGTCCAATCGGAACCCTAACCGTATCTGTATACCTAGCCCTCAACATAACCCTAACCCTAGGTCCAATCGGAACCCTAACCGGATCTCTAACCCTAGCCCTCAACATAACCCTAACCCTAGGTCCAATCGGAACCGTAACAGGAACTCTAACCCTATCCCTCAACATAACCCTAACCCTAGGTCCAATCGGAACCCTAAACGGATATCTAACCCTAGCCCTCAACATAACCCTAACCCTAGGGCCAATCGGAACCCTAAACGGATTTCTAACCGTAGCCATCAACATAATCCTAACCCTAGGTCCAATCGGAACCCTAACCGGATCTCTATACCTAGCCCTCAACATAACACTAACCCTAGGTCCAATCGGAACCCTAACCGGATCTGTATACCTAGCCCTCAACATAACCCTAACCCTAGGTCCAATCGGAACCCTAACCGGATCTCTAACCCTAGCCCACAACATAACCCTAACCCTAGGTCCAATCGGAACCCTAACCGGATCTGTGTACCTATCCCTCAACATAACCCTAACCCTAGGTCCAATCGGAACCCCAACCGGAACTCTAACCCTAGCCCTCAACATAACCCTAACCCTCGGTCCAATCGGAAGCCTAACCGGATCTCTAACCCTAGCCCTCAACGTAACCCTAACCCTAGGTCCAATCGGAACCCTAACCGGATCTCTAACCCAAGCTCTCAACATAACCCTAACCCTAGGTCCAATCGGAACCCTAACCGGATCTGTGTACCTAGACCTCAACATAACCCTAACCCTTGGTCCAATCGGAACCCTAACCGGATCTGTATACCTAGCCCTCAACATAACCCTAACCCTAGGTCCAATCGGAACCCTAACCGGATCTCTAACCCTAGCCCTCAACATAACCCTAACCCTAGGTTCAATCGTATCCCTAACCGGATCTCTAACCCTAGCCCTCAACATAGCCCTAACCCTAGGTCCAATCGGAACCCTAACCGGATCTGTACACCTAGCCCTCAACATAACCCTAACCCTAGGTCCAATCGGAACCCTAACAGGATCTCTAACCCCAGCCCTCAACATAACCCTAACCCTAGGTTCAATCGTATCCCTAACCGGATCTCTAACCCTAGCCCTCAACGTAACCCTAACCCTAGGTCCAATCGGAACCCTAACCGGATCTCTAACCCTAGCTCTCAACATAACCCTAACCCTAGGTCCAATCGGAACCCTAACCGGATCTGTGTACCTAGACCTCAACATAACCCTAACCCTAGGTCCAATCGGAACCCTAACCGGATCTGTATACCTAGCCCTCAACATAACCCTAACCCTAGGTCCAATCGGAACCCTAACAGGATCTCTAACCCTAGCCCTCAACATAACCCTAACCCTAGGTTCAATCGTATCCCTAACCGGATCTCTAACCCTAGCCCTAAACATAGCCCTAACCCTAGGTCCAATCGGAACCCTAACCGGATCTGTATACCTAGCCCTCAACATAGCCCTAACCCTAGGTCCAATCGGAACCCTAACCGGATCTGTATACCTAGCCCTCAACATAACCCTAACCCTAGGTCCAATCGGAACCCTAACAGGATCTCTAACCCTAGCCCTCAACATAACCCTAACCCTAGGTTCAATCGTATCCCTAACCGGATCTCTAACGCTAGCCCTCAACATAACCCTAACCCTAGGTCCAATCGGAACCCTAACCGGATCTGTATACCTAGCCCTCAACATAACCCTAACCCTAGGTCCAATCGGAACCCTAACCGGATCTCTAACCCTAGCCCTCAACATAACCCTAACCCTAGGTCCAATCGGAACCGTAACCGGATCTCTAACCCTAGCCCTCAACATAACCCTAGCCCTAGGTCCAATCAAAACCCTAACCGGATCTCTAACCCTAGCTCTCAACATAACCCTAACCCTAGGTCCAATCGGAACCCTAACCGGATATCTAAACCTAGCCCTCTACATAACCCTAACCCTAGTTCCAATCGGGCCCTAACAGGATCTCTAACCCAGCCCGCAACATAACCCTAACCGTAGGTCCAATCGGAAACCTAAACGGATATCTAAACCTAGCCCTCAACATAACCCTAACCCTAGGTCCAATAGGAACCCTAACCGGATATCTAACCCTGGCCCTCTACATAACCCTAACCCTAGGTCAAATCGGAACCCTAACCGGATCTGTGTACCTAGCCCTCAACATAACCCTAACCCTAGGTCCAATCGGAACCCTAACCGGATCTGTATACCTAGCCCTCAACATAACCCTAACCCTAGGTCCAATCGGAACCCTAATCGGATCTCTAACCCTAGCCCTCAACCTAACCCTAACCCTAGGTCCAATCGGAACCCTAAACGGATATCTAAACCTAGCCCTCAACATATCCCTAACCCTAGGTCCAATAGGAACCCTAACCTGATATCTAACCCTGGCCCTCTACATAACCCTAACCCTAGGTCCAATCGGAACCCTAACCGGATCTGTGTACCTAGACCTCAACATAACCCTAACCCTAGGTCCAATCGGAACACTAACCGGATCTGTATACCTAGCCCTCAACATAACCCTAACCCTAGGTCCAATCGGAACCCTAATCGGATCTCTAACCCTAGCCCTCAACCTAACCCTAACCCTAGGTCCAATCGGAACCCTAAACGGATATCTAAACCTAGCCCTCAACATAACCCTAACCCTAGGTCCAATAGGAACCCTAACCGGATATCTAAACCTGGCCCTCTACATAACCCTAACCCTAGGTCCAATCGGAACCCTAACCGGATCTGTGTACCTAGACCTCAACATAACCCTAACCCTAGGTCCAATCGGAACCCTATCCTGATCTGTATACCTAGCCCTCAACATAACCCTAACCCTAGGTCCAATCGGAACCCTAATCGGATCTCTAACCCTAGCCCTCAACCTAACCCTAACCCTCGGTCCAATCGCAACCCTAACCGGATCTCTAACCCTAGCCCTCAACATAACCCTAACCCTAGGTTCAATCGTATCCCTAGCCGGATCTCTAACGCTAGCCCTCAACATAACCCTAACCCTAGGCCCAATCGGAACCCTAAACGGATATCTAAACCTAGCCCTCAACATAACCCTAACCCTAGGTCCAATCGGAACCCTAACCGGATCTGTATACCTAGCCCTCAACATAACCCTAACCCTAGGTCCAATCGGAACCCTAACAGGATCTTTAACCCTAGCCCTCAACATAACCCTAACCCTAGGTTCAATCGTATCCCTAACCGGATCTCTAACGCTAGCCCTCAACATAACCCTAACCCTAGGTCCAATCGGAACCCTAACCGGATCTGTATACCTCGCCCTCAACATAACCCTAACCCTAGGTCCAATCGGAACCCTAACCGGATCTCTAACCCTAGCCCTCAACCTAACCCTAACCCTAGCTCCAATCGCAACCCTAACCGGATCTCTAACCCTAGCCCTCAACATAACCCTAACCCTAGGTTCAATCGTATCCCTAACCGGATCTCTAACGCTAGCCCTCAACATAACCCTAGCCCTAGGTCCAATCGGAACCCTAACCGTATCTGTATACCTAGCCCTCAACATAACCCTAACCCTAGGTCCAATCGGAACCCTAACCGGATCTGTATACCTAGCCCTCAACATAACCCTAACCCTAGGTCCAATCGGAACCCTAATCGGATCTCTAACCCTAGCCCTCAACCTAACCCTAACCCTAGGTCCAATCGCAACCCTAACCGGATCTCTAACCCTAGCCCTCAACATAACCCTAACCCTAGGTTCAATCGTATCCCTAACCGGATCTCTAACGCTAGCCCTCAACGTAACCCTAACCCTAGGTCCAATCGGAACCCTAAACGGATATCTAAACCTAGCCCTCAACATAACCCTAACCCTAGGTCCAATCGAAACCCTAACCGGATATCTAACCCTGGCCCTCTAAATAACCCTAACCCTAGGTCCAATCGGAACGCTAACCGGATCTGTGTACCTAGACCTCAACATAACCCTAACCCTAGGTCCAATCGGAACCCTAACCGGATCTGTATACCTAGCCCTCAACATAACCCTAACCCTAGGTCCAATCGGAACCCTAACAGGATCTTTAACCCTAGCCCTCAACATAACCCTAACCCTAGGTTCAATCGTATCCCTAACCGGATCTCTAACGCTAGCCCTCAACATAACCCTAACCCTAGGTCCAATCGGAACCCTAACCGGATCTGTATACCTCGCCCTCAACATAACCCTAACCCTAGGTCCAATCGGAACCCTAACCGGATCTCTAACCCTAGCCCTCAACCTAACCCTAACCCTAGCTCCAATCGCAACCCTAACCGGAACTCTAACCCTAGCCCTCAACATAACCCTAACCCTAGGTTCAATCGTATCCCTAACCGGATCTCTAACGCTAGCCCTCAACATAACCCTAACCCTAGGTCCAATCGAAACCCTAACCGTATCTGTATACCTAGCCCTCAACATAACCCTAACCCTAGGTCCAATCGGAACCCTAACCGGATCTGTATACCTAGCCCTCAACATAACCCTAACCCTAGGTCCAATCGGAACCCTAATCGGATCTCTAACCCTAGCCCTCAACCTAACCCTAACCCTAGGTCCAATCGCAACCCTAACCGGATCTCTAACCCTAGCCCTCAACATAACCCTAACCCTAGGTTCAATCGTATCCCTAACCGGATCTCTAACGCTAGCCCTCAACATAACCCTAACCCTAGGTCCAATCGGAACCCTAAACGGATATCTAAACCTAGCCCTCAACATAACCCTAACCCTAGGTCCAATCGGAACCCTAACCGGATATCTAACCCTGGCCCTCTACATAACCCTAACCCTAGGTCCAATCGGAACCCTAACCGGATCTGTGTACCTCGCCCTCAACATAACCCTAACCCTAGGTCCAATCGGAACCCTAACCGGATCTGTATACCTAGCCCTCAACATAACCCTAACCCTAGGTCCAATCGGAACCCTAACAGGATCTTTAACCCTAGCCCTCAACATAACCCTAACCCTAGGTTCAATCGTATCCCTAACCGGATCTCTAACGCTAGCCCTCAACATAACCCTAACCCTAGGTCCAATCGGAACCCTAACCGGATCTGTATACCTCGCCCTCAACATAACCCTAACCCTAGGTCCAATCGGAACCCTAACCGGATCTCTAACCCTAGCCCTCAACCTAACCCTAACCCTAGCTCCAATCGCAACCCTAACCGGATCTCTAACCCTAGCCCTCAACATAACCCTAACCCTAGGTTCAATCGTATCCCTAACCGGATCTCTAACGCTAGCCCTCAACATAACCCTAACCCTAGGTCCAATCGGAACCCTAACCGTATCTGTATACCTAGCCCTCAACATAACCCTAACCCTAGGTCCAATCGGAACCCTAACCTGATCTCTAACCCTAGCCCTCAACATAACCCTAACCCTAGGTCCAATCGGAACCGTAACCGGAACTCTAACCCTAGCCCTCAACATAACCCTAACCCTAGGTCCAATCGGAACCCTAAACGGATATCTAACCCTAGCCCTCAACATAACCCTAACCCTAGGTCCAATCGGAACCCTAAACGGATTTCTAACCGTAGCCATCAACATAATCCTAACCCTAGGTCCAATCGGAACCCTAACCGGATCTGTATACCTAGCCCTCAACATAACCCTAACCCTAGGTCCAATCGGAACCCTAACCGGATCTCTAACCCTAGCCCACAACATAACCCTAACCCTAGGTCCAATCGGAACCCTAACCGGATCTGTGTACCTAGCCCTCAACATAACCCTAACCCTAGGTCCAATCGGAACCCCAACCGGAACTCTAACCCTAGCCCTCAACATAACCCTAACCCTAGGTCCAATCGGAAGCCTAACCGGATCTCTAACCCTAGCCCTCAACGTAACCCTAACCCTAGGTCCAATCGGAACCCTAAGCGGATCTCTAACCCTAGCTCTCAACATAACCCTAACCCTAGGTCTAATCGGAACCCTAACCGGATCTGTGTACCTAGCCCTCAACATAACCCTAACCCTATGTCCAATCGGAACCCTAACCGGATATCTAACCCTGGCCCTCTACATTACCCTAACCCTAGGTCCAATCGGAACCCTAACCGGATCTGTGTACCTAGACCTCAACATAACCCTAACCCTAGGTCCAATCGGAACCCTAACCGGATCTGTATACCTAGCCCTCAACATAACCCTAACCCTAGGTCCAATCGGAACCCTAACAGGATCTCTAACCCTAGCCCTCAACATAACCCTAACCCTAGGTTCAATCGTATCCCTAACCGGATCTGTAACGCTAGCCCTCAACATAACCCTAACCCTAGGTCCAATCGGAACCCTAACCAGATCTGTATACCTAGCCCTCAACATAACCCTAACCCTAGGTCCAATCGGAACCCTAACCGGATCTCTAACCCTAGCCCTCAACCTAACCCTAACCCTAGCTCCAATCGCAACCCTAACCGGATCTCTAACCCTAGCCCTCAACATAACCCTAACCCTAGGTTCAATCGTATCCCTAACCGGATCTCTAACGCTAGCCCTCAACATAACCCTAGCCCTAGGTCCAATCGGAACCCTAACCGTATCTGTATACCTAGCCCTCAACATAACCCTAACCCTAGGTCCAATCGGAACCCTAACCGGATCTGTATACCTAGCCCTCAACATAACCCTAACCCTAGGTCCAATCGGAACCCTAATCGGATCTCTAACCCTAGCCCTCAACCTAACCCTAACCCTAGGTCCAATCGCAACCCTAACCGGATCTCTAACCCTAGCCCTCAACATAACCCTAACCCTAGGTTCAATCGTATCCCTAACCGGATCTCTAACGCTAGCCCTCAACGTAACCCTAACCCTAGGTCCAATCGGAACCCTAAACGGATATCTAAACCTAGCCCTCAACATAACCCTAACCCTAGGTCCAATCGAAACCCTAACCGGATATCTAACCCTGGCCCTCTAAATAACCCTAACCCTAGGTCCAATCGGAACGCTAACCGGATCTGTGTACCTAGACCTCAACATAACCCTAACCCTAGGTCCAATCGGAACCCTAACCGGATCTGTATACCTAGCCCTCAACATAACCCTAACCCTAGGTCCAATCGGAACCCTAACAGGATCTTTAACCCTAGCCCTCAACATAACCCTAACCCTAGGTTCAATCGTATCCCTAACCGGATCTCTAACGCTAGCCCTCAACATAACCCTAACCCTAGGTCCAATCGGAACCCTAACCGGATCTGTATACCTCGCCCTCAACATAACCCTAACCCTAGGTCCAATCGGAACCCTAACCGGATCTGTATACCTAGCCCTCAACATAACCCTAACCCTAGGTCCAATCGGAACCCTAACAGGATCTTTAACCCTAGCCCTCAACATAACCCTAACCCTAGGTTCAATCGTATCCCTAACCGGATCTCTAACGCTAGCCCTCAACATAACCCTAACCCTAGGTCCAATCGGAACCCTAACCGGATCTGTATACCTCGCCCTCAACATAACCCTAACCCTAGGTCCAATCGGAACCCTAACCGGATCTCTAACCCTAGCCCTCAACCTAACCCTAACCCTAGGTCCAATCGCAACCCTAACCGGATCTCTAACCCTAGCCCTCAACATAACCCTAACCCTAGGTTCAATCGTATCCCTAACCGGATCTCTAACGCTAGCCCTCAACATAACCCTAACCCTAGGTCCAATCGGAACCCTAAACGGATATCTAAACCTAGCCCTCAACATAACCCTAACCCTAGGTCCAATCGGAACCCTAACCGGATATCTAACCCTGGCCCTCTACATAACCCTAACCCTAGGTCCAATCGGAACCCTAACCGGATCTGTGTACCTAGACCTCAACATAACCCTAACCCTAGGTCCAATCGGAACCCTAACCGGATCTGTATACCTAGCCCTCAACATAACCCTAACCCTAGGTCCAATCGGAACCCTAACAGGATCTCTAACCCTAGACCTCAACATAACCCTAACCCTAGGTTCAATCGTATCCCTAACCGGATCTGTAACGCTAGCCCTCAACATAACCCTAACCCTAGGTCCAATCGGAACCCTAACCAGATCTGTATACCTAGCTCTCAACATAACCCTAACCCTAGGTCCAATCGGAACCCTAACCGGATCTCTAACCCTAGCCCTCAACCTAACCCTAACCCTAGCTCCAATCGCAACCCTAACCGGATCTCTAACCCTAGCCCTCAACATAACCCTAACCCTAGGTTCAATCGTATCCCTAACCGGATCTCTAACGCTAGCCCTCAACATAACCCTAGCCCTAGGTCCAATCGGAACCCTAACCGTATCTGTATACCTAGCCCTCAACATAACCCTAACCCTAGGTCCAATCGGAACCCTAACCGGATCTGTATACCTAGCCCTCAACATAACCCTAACCCTAGGTCCAATCGGAACCCTAATCGGATCTCTAACCCTAGCCCTCAACCTAACCCTAACCCTAGGTCCAATCGCAACCCTAACCGGATCTCTAACCCTAGCCCTCAACATAACCCTAACCCTAGGTTCAATCGTATCCCTAACCGGATCTCTAACGCTAGCCCTCAACGTAACCCTAACCCTAGGTCCAATCGGAACCCTAAACGGATATCTAAACCTAGCCCTCAACATAACCCTAACCCTAGGTCCAATCGAAACCCTAACCGGATATCTAACCCTGGCCCTCTAAATAACCCTAACCCTAGGTCCAATCGGAACGCTAACCGGATCTGTGTACCTAGACCTCAACATAACCCTAACCCTAGGTCCAATCGGAACCCTAACCGGATCTGTATACCTAGCCCTCAACATAACCCTAACCCTAGGTCCAATCGGAACCCTAACAGGATCTCTAACCCTAGCCCTCAACATAACCCTAACCCTAGGTTCAATCGTATCCCTAACCGGATCTCTAACGCTAGCCCTCAACATAACCCTAACCCTAGGTCCAATCGGAACCCTAACCGGATCTGTATACCTCGCCCTCAACATAACCCTAACCCTAGGTCCAATCGGAACCCTAACCGGATCTCTAACCCTAGCCCTCAACCTAACCCTAACCCTAGCTCCAATCGCAACCCTAACCGGAACTCTAACCCTAGCCCTCAACATAACCCTAACCCTAGGTTCAATCGTATCCCTAACCGGATCTCTAACGCTAGCCCTCAACATAACCCTAACCCTAGGTCCAATCGGAACCCTAACCGTATCTGTATACCTAGCCCTCAACATAACCCTAACCCTAGGTCCAATCGGAACCCTAACCGGATCTGTATACCTAGCCCTCAACATAACCCTAACCCTAGGTCCAATCGGAACCCTAATCGGATCTCTAACCCTAGCCCTCAACCTAACCCTAACCCTAGGTCCAATCGCAACCCTAACCGGATCTCTAACCCTAGCCCTCAACATAACCCTAACCCTAGGTTCAATCGTATCCCTAACCGGATCTCTAACGCTAGCCCTCAACATAACCCTAACCCTAGGTCCAATCGGAACCCTAAACGGATATCTAAACCTAGCCCTCAACATAACCCTAACCCTAGGTCCAATCGGAACCCTAACCGGATATCTAACCCTGGCCCTCTACATAACCCTAACCCTAGGTCCAATCGGAACCCTAACCGGATCTGTGTACCTCGCCCTCAACATAACCCTAACCCTAGGTCCAATCGGAACCCTAACCGGATCTGTATACCTAGCCCTCAACATAACCCTAACCCTAGGTCCAATCGGAACCCTAACAGGATCTTTAACCCTAGCCCTCAACATAACCCTAACCCTAGGTTCAATCGTATCCCTAACCGGATCTCTAACGCTAGCCCTCAACATAACCCTAACCCTAGGTCCAATCGGAACCCTAACCGGATCTGTATACCTCGCCCTCAACATAACCCTAACCCTAGGTCCAATCGGAACCCTAACCGGATCTCTAACCCTAGCCCTCAACCTAACCCTAACCCTAGCTCCAATCGCAACCCTAACCGGATCTCTAACCCTAGCCCTCAACATAACCCTAACCCTAGGTTCAATCGTATCCCTAACCGGATCTCTAACGCTAGCCCTCAACATAACCCTAACCCTAGGTCCAATCGGAACCCTAACCGTATCTGTATACCTAGCCCTCAACATAACCCTAACCCTAGGTCCAATCGGAACCCTAACCTGATCTCTAACCCTAGCCCTCAACATAACCCTAACCCTAGGTCCAATCGGAACCGTAACCGGAACTCTAACCCTAGCCCTCAACATAACCCTAACCCTAGGTCCAATCGGAACCCTAAACGGATATCTAACCCTAGCCCTCAACATAACCCTAACCCTAGGTCCAATCGGAACCCTAAACGGATTTCTAACCGTAGCCATCAACATAATCCTAACCCTAGGTCCAATCGGAACCCTAACCGGATCTGTATACCTAGCTCTCAACATAACCCTAACCCTAGGTCCAATCGGAACCCTAACCGGATCTCTAACCCTAGCCCACAACATAACCCTAACCCTAGGTCCAGTCGGAACCCTAACCGGATCTGTGTACCTAGCCCTCAACATAACCCTAACCCTAGGTACAATCGGAACCCCAACCGGAACTCTAACCCTAGCCCTCAACATAACCCTAACCCTAGGTCCAATCGGAAGCCTAACCGGATCTCTAACCCTAGCCCTCAACGTAACCCTAACCCTAGGTCCAATCGGAACCCTAAGCGGATCTCTAACCCTAGCTCTCAACATAACCCTAACCCTAGGTCTAATCGGAACCCTAACCGGATCTGTGTACCTAGACCTCAACATAACCCTAACCCTAGGTCCAATCGGAACCCTAACCGGATCTGTATACCTAGCCCTCAACATAACCCTAACCCTAGGTCCAATCGGAACCCTAACAGGATCTCTAACCCTAGCCCTCAACATAACCCTAACCCTAGGTCCAATCGTATCCCTAACCGGATCTCTAACCCTAGCCCTCAACATAGCCCTAACCCTAGGTCCAATCGGAACCCTAACCGGATCTGTATACCTAGCCCTCAACATAACCCTAACCCTAGGTCCAATCGGAACCCTAACCGTATCTGTATACCTAGCCCTCAACATAACCCTAACCCTAGGTCCAATCGCAACCCTAACCGGATCTCTAACGCTAGCCCTCAACATAACCCTAACCCTAGGTCCAATCGGAACCCTAAACGGATATCTAAACCTAGCCCTCAACATAACCCTAACCCTATGTCCAATCGGAACCCTAACCGGATATCTAACCCTGGCCCTCTACATTACCCTAACCCTAGGTCCAATCGGAACCCTAACCGGATCTGTGTACCTAGACCTCAACATAACCCTAACCCTAGGTCCAATCGGAACCCTAACCGGATCTGTATACCTAGCCCTCAACATAACCCTAACCCTAGGTCCAATCGGAACCCTAACAGGATCTCTAACCCTAGCCCTCAACATAACCCTAACCCTAGGTTCAATCGTATCCCTAACCGGATCTGTAACGCTAGCCCTCAACATAACCCTAACCCTAGGTCCAATCGGAACCCTAACCAGATCTGTATACCTAGCCCTCAACATAACCCTAACCCTAGGTCCAATCGGAACCCTAACCGGATCTCTAACCCTAGCCCTCAACATAACCCTAACCCTAGGTCCAATCGGAACCGTAACCGGATCTCTAACCCTAGCCCTCAACATAACCCTAACCCTAGGTCCAATCAAAACCCTAACTGGATCTCTAACCCTAGCCCTCAATATAACCCTAACCCTAGGTCCAATCTGAACCCTAACCGGATCTCTAACCCTAGCCCTCAATATAACCCTAACCCTAGGTCCAATCGGAACCCTAACCGGATCTCTAACCCTAGCCCTCAAACTAACCCTAACCCTAGGTCCAATCGCAACCCTAACCGGATCTCTAACCCTAGCCCTCAACATAACCCGAACCCTTGGTCCAATAGGAACCCTAACCGGATCTCTAACCCTAGCCCTCAACATAACCCTAACCCTAGGTCCAATCGGAACCGTAACCGGATCTCTAACCCTAGCCCTCAACATAACCCTAACCCTAGGTTCAATCGGAACCCTAACCGGATCTCTAACCCTAGCCCTCAACATAACCCTAACCCTAGGTCCAATCGGACCCTAACCGGATCTCTAACCCTAGCTCTCAACGTAACCCTAACCCTAGGTCCAATCGGAACCGTAAACGGATATCTAACCCTAGCCCTCAACATAACCCGAACCTTGGTTTAATCGGAAACCTAACCGGATCTCTAAACCTCGCCCTCAACATAACCCTAATCCTAGGTCCAATCGGAACCCTAACCGGATCTCTACACCTCGCCCTCAACATAACCCTAACCCTAGGTCCAATCGGAACCCTTGCCGGTTCTCTACCCCTCGCCCTCAACATAACCCTAACCCTAGGTCCAATCGGAACCCTAACCGGATATCTAACCCTAGCCCTCTACATAACCCTAACCCTAGGTCCAATCGGAACCCTAACCGGATCTGTGTACCTAGACCTCAACATAACACTAACCCTAGGTCCAATCGGAACCCTAACCGGATCTCTAACCCTAGCTCTCAACATAACCCTAACCCTAGGTCCAATCAGTACCCTAACCGGATCTCTAACCCTAGCCCTCAACATAAACCTAACCCTACGTCCAATCGGAACCCTAACCGGATTACTAACCCTAGCCTTCAACATAACCCTAACCCTAGGTCCAATCGGAACCCTAACCGGATCTGTATACCTAGCCCTCAACATAACCCTAACCCTAGGTCCAATCGGAACCCTAACCGGATCTGTGTACCTAGCCCTCAACATAACCCTAACCCTAGGTCCAATCGGAACCCCAACCGGATCTCTAACCCTAGCCCTCAACATAACCCTAACCCTAGGTTCAATCGGAAGCTTAACCGGATCTCTAACCCTAGCCCTCAACATAACCCTAACCCTAGGTCCAATCGGAACCATAACCGGATCTCTAACCCTAGCCCTCAACATAACCCTAACCCTAGGTCCAATCGGAACCCTAACCGGAACTCTAACCCTAGCCCTCAAAATAACCCTAACCCTAGGTCCAATCGGAACCCTAAGCGGATCTCTAACCCTAGCGCTCAACATATCACTAACCCTAGGTCCAATCGGAACCCTAAACGGATATCTAACCCTAGCCCTCAACATAACCCTAACCCTAGGTCCAATCGGAACCCTAAACGGATATCAACCCTAGCCCTCAACATAACCCTAACCCTAGGTCCATTCGGAACCCTAACCGGATATCTAACCCTAGCCCTCAACATAACCGTAACCCTAGTTCCAATCGGAACCCTAACAGGATCTCTACCCCAGCCCTCAACATAACCCTAACGCTAGGTCCAATCGGAACCCTAACCGGATCTCTACCCCTCGCCCGCAACATAACCCTAACCCTAGGTCCAATCGGAACCCTAACCGGATCTCTACATCTCGCCCTCAACATAACCCTAAACCTTGGTCCAATCGGAACCCTAACCGGATATCTAACACTAGCCCTCAACATAACCCTAACCCTAGGTAAAAATCGGAACCCTAACCGGATCTCTAACCCTAGCTCTCAACATAACCCTAACCCTAGGTCCAATCGGAACCCTAACAGGATCTCTAACCCTAGCCCTCAACATAACCCTAACCCTAGGTTCAATCGTATCCCTAACCGGATCTCTAACGCTAGCCTTCAACATAACCCTAACCCTAGGTCCAATCGGAACCCTAACCGGATCTGTATACCTAGCCCTCAACATAACCCTAACCCTAGGTCCAATCGGAACCCTAATCGGATCTCTAACCCTAGCCCTCAACCTAACCCTAACCCTAGGTCCAATCGCAACCCTAACCGGATCTCTAACCCTAGCCCTCAACATAACCCTAACCCTAGGTTCAATCGTATCCCTAACCGGATCTCTAACGCTAGCCCTCAACATAACCCTAACCCTAGGTCCAATCGGAACCCTAAACGGATATCTAAACCTAGCCCTCAACATAACCCTAACCCTAGGTCCAATCGGAACCCTAACCGGATATCTAACCCTGGCCCTCTACATAACCCTAACCCTAGGTCCAATCGGAACCCTAACCGGATCTGTGTCCCTAGACCTCAACATAACCCTAACCCTAGGTCCAATCGGAACCCTAACAGGATCTTTAACCCTAGCCCTCAACATAACCCTAACCCTAGGTTCAATCGTATCCCTAACCGGATCTCTAACGCTAGCCCTCAACATAACCCTAACCCTAGGTCCAATCGGAACCCTAACCGGATCTGTATACCTCGCCCTCAACATAACCCTAACCCTAGGTCCAATAGGAACCCTAACCGGATCTCTAACCCTAGCCCTCAACCTAACCCTAACCCTAGCTCCAATCGCAACCCTAACCGGATCTCTAACCCTAGCCCTCAACATAACCCTAACCCTAGGTCCAATCGGAACCCTAAACGGATATCTAACCCTAGCCCTCAACATAACCCTAACCCTAGGGCCAATCGGAACCCTAAACGGATTTCTAACCGTAGCCATCAACATAATCCTAACCCTAGGTCCAATCGGAACCCTAACCGGATCTGTATACCTAGCCCTCAACATAACACTAACCCTAGGTCCAATCGGAACCCTAACCGGATCTGTATACCTAGCCCTCAACATAACCCTAACCCTAGGTCCAATCGGAACCCTAACCGGATCTCTAACCCTAGCCCACAACATAACCCTAACCCTAGGTCCAATCGGAACCCTAACCGGATCTGTGTACCTAGCCCTCAACATAACCCTAACCCTAGGTCCAATCGGAACCCCAACCGGATCTGTATACCTAGCCCTCAACATAACCCTAACCCTAGGTCCAATCGGAACCCTAATCGGATCTCTAACCCTAGCCCTCAACCTAACCCTAACCCTAGGTCCAATCGGAACCCTAAACGGATATCTAAACCTAGCCCTCAACATAACCCTAACCCTAGGTCCAATAGGAACCCTAACCGGATATCTAAACCTGGCCCTCTACATAACCCTAACCCTAGGTCCAATCGGAACCCTAACCGGATCTGTGTACCTAGACCTCAACATAACCCTAACCCTAGGTCCAATCGGAACCCTAACCGGATCTGTATACCTAGCCCTCAACATAACCCTAACCCTAGGTCCAATCGGAACCCTAATCGGATCTCTAACCCTAGCCCTCAACCTAACCCTAACCCTAGGTCCAATCGCAACCCTAACCGGATCTCTAACCCTAGCCCTCAACATAACCCTAACCCTAGGTTCAATCGTATCCCTAGCCGGATCTCTAACGCTAGCCCTCAACATAACCCTAACCCTAGGTCCAATCGGAACCCTAAACGGATATCTAACCCTAGCCCTCAACATAACCCTAACCCTAGGTCCAATCGGAACCCTAAACGGATATCTAACCCTAGCCCTCAACATAACCCTAACCCTAGGTCCATTAGGAACCCTAACCGGATATCTAACCCTAGCCCTCAACATAACCGTAACCCTAGTTCCAATCGGAACCCTAACAGGATCTCTACCCCAGCCCTCAACATAACCCTAACGCTAGGTCCAATCGGAACCCTAACCGGATCTCTACCCCTCGCCCGCAACATAACCCTAACCCTAGGTCCAATCGGAACCCTAACCGGATCTCTACATCTCGCCCTCAACATAACCCTAAACCTTGGTCCAATCGGAACCCTAACCGGATATCTAACACTAGCCCTCAACATAACCCTAACCCTAGGTAAAAATCGGAACCCTAAACGGATCTCTAACCCTAGCTCTCAACATAACCCTAACCCTAGGTCCAATCGGAACCCTAACAGGATCTCTAACCCTAGCCCTCAACATAACCCTAACCCTAGGTTCAATCGTATCCCTAACCGGATCTCTAACGCTAGCCTTCAACATAACCCTAACCCTAGGTCCAATCGGAACCCTAACCGGATCTGTATACCTAGCCCTCAACATAACCCTAACCCTAGGTCCAATCGGAACCCTAATCGGATCTCTAACCCTAGCCCTCAACCTAACCCTAACCCTAGGTCCAATCGCAACCCTAACCGGATCTCTAACCCTAGCCCTCAACATAACCCTAACCCTAGGTTCAATCGTATCCCTAACCGGATCTCTAACGCTAGCCCTCAACATAACCCTAACCCTAGGTCCAATCGGAACCCTAAACGGATATCTAAACCTAGCCCTCAACATAACCCTAACCCTAGGTCCAATCGGAACCCTAACCGGATATCTAACCCTGGCCCTCTACATAACCCTAACCCTAGGTCCAATCGGAACCCTAACCGGATCTGTGTACCTAGACCTCAACATAACACTAACCCTAGGTCCAATCGGAACCCTAACAGGATCTTTAACCCTAGCCCTCAACATAACCCTAACCCTAGGTTCAATCGTATCCCTAACCGGATCTCTAACGCTAGCCCTCAACATAACCCTAACCCTAGGTCCAATCGGAACCCTAACCGGATCTGTATACCTCGCCCTCAACATAACCCTAACCCTAGGTCCAATAGGAACCCTAACCGGATCTCTAACCCTAGCCCTCAACCTAACCCTAACCCTAGCTCCAATCGCAACCCTAACCGGATCTCTAACCCTAGCCCTCAACATAACCCTAACCCTAGGTTCAATCGTATCCCTAACCGGATCTCTAACGCTAGCCCTCAACATAACCCTAACCCTAGGTCCAATCGGAACCCTAACCGTATCTGTATACCTAGCCCTCAACATAACCCTAACCCTAGGTCCAATCGGAACCCTAACCGGATCTCTAACCCTAGCCCTCAACATAACCCTAACCCTAGGTCCAATCGGAACCGTAACAGGAACTCTAACCCTATCCCTCAACATAACCCTAACCCTAGGTCCAATCGGAACCCTAAACGGATATCTAACCCTAGCCCTCAACATAACCCTAACCCTAGGGCCAATCGGAACCCTAAACGGATTTCTAACCGTAGCCATCAACATAATCCTAACCCTAGGTCCAATCGGAACCCTAACCGGATCTCTATACCTAGCCCTCAACATAACACTAACCCTAGGTCCAATCGGAACCCTAACCGGATCTGTATACCTAGCCCTCAACATAACCCTAACCCTAGGTCCAATCGGAACCCTAACCGGATCTCTAACCCTAGCCCACAACATAACCCTAACCCTAGGTCCAATCGGAACCCTAACCGGATCTGTGTACCTATCCCTCAACATAACCCTAACCCTAGGTCCAATCGGAACCCCAACCGGAACTCTAACCCTAGCCCTCAACATAACCCTAACCCTCGGTCCAATCGGAAGCCTAACCGGATCTCTAACCCTAGCCCTCAACGTAACCCTAACCCTAGGTCCAATCGGAACCCTAACCGGATCTCTAACCCAAGCTCTCAACATAACCCTAACCCTAGGTCCAATCGGAACCCTAACCGGATCTGTGTACCTAGACCTCAACATAACCATAACCCTTGGTCCAATCGGAACCCTAACCGGATCTGTATACCTAGCCCTCAACATAACCCTAACCCTAGGTCCAATCGGAACCCTAACCGGATCTCTAACCCTAGCCCTCAACATAACCCTAACCCTAGGTTCAATCGTATCCCTAACCGGATCTCTAACCCTAGCCCTCAACATAGCCCTAACCCTAGGTCCAATCGGAACCCTAACCGGATCTGTACACCTAGCCCTCAACATAACCCTAACCCTAGGTCCAATCGGAACCCTAACAGGATCTCTAACCCCAGCCCTCAACATAACCCTAACCCTAGGTTCAATCGTATCCCTAACCGGATCTCTAACCCTAGCCCTCAACGTAACCCTAACCCTAGGTCCAATCGGAACCCTAACCGGATCTCTAACCCTAGCTCTCAACATAACCCTAACCCTAGGTCCAATCGGAACCCTAACCGGATCTGTGTACCTAGACCTCAACATAACCCTAACCCTAGGTCCAATCGGAACCCTAACCGGATCTGTATACCTAGCCCTCAACATAACCCTAACCCTAGGTCCAATCGGAACCCTAACAGGATCTCTAACCCTAGCCCTCAACATAACCCTAACCCTAGGTTCAATCGTATCCCTAACCGGATCTCTAACCCTAGCCCTCAACATAGCCCTAACCCTAGGTCCAATCGGAACCCTAACCGGATCTGTATACCTAGCCCTCAACATAGCCCTAACCCTAGGTCCAATCGGAACCCTAACCGGATCTGTATACCTAGCCCTCAACATAACCCTAACCCTAGGTCCAATCGGAACCCTAACAGGATCTCTAACCCTAGCCCTCAACATAACCCTAACCCTAGGTTCAATCGTATCCCTAACCGGATCTCTAACGCTAGCCCTCAACATAACCCTAACCCTAGGTCCAATCGGAACCCTAACCGGATCTGTATACCTAGCCCTCAACATAACCCTAACCCTAGGTCCAATCGGAACCCTAACCGGATCTCTAACCCTAGCCCTCAACATAACCCTAACCCTAGGTCCAATCGGAACCGTAACCGGATCTCTAACCCTAGCCCTCAACATAACCCTAGCCCTAGGTCCAATCAAAACCCTAACCGGATCTCTAACCCTAGCTCTCAACATAACCCTAACCCTAGGTCCAATCGAACCCTAACCGGATATCTAAACCTAGCCCTCTACATAACCCTAACCCTAGTTCCAATCGGGCCCTAACAGGATCTCTAACCCAGCCCGCAACATAACCCTAACCGTAGGTCCAATCGGAAACCTAAACGGATATCTAAACCTAGCCCTCAACATAACCCTAACCCTAGGTCCAATAGGAACCCTAACCGGATATCTAACCCTGGCCCTCTACATAACCCTAACCCTAGGTCAAATCGGAACCCTAACCGGATCTGTGTACCTAGCCCTCAACATAACCCTAACCCTAGGTCCAATCGGAACCCTAACCGGATCTGTATACCTAGCCTCAACATAACCCTAACCCTAGGTCCAATCGGAACCCTAATCGGATCTCTAACCCTAGCCCTCAACCTAACCCTAACCCTAGGTCCAATCGGAACCCTAAACGGATATCTAAACCTAGCCCTCAACATATCCCTAACCCTAGGTCCAATAGGAACCCTAACCGGATATCTAACCCTGGCCCTCTACATAACCCTAACCCTAGGTCCAATCGGAACCCTAACCGGATCTGTGTACCTAGACCTCAACATAACCCTAACCCTAGGTCCAATCGGAACACTAACCGGATCTGTATACCTAGCCCTCAACATAACCCTAACCCTAGGTCCAATCGGAACCCTAATCGGATCTCTAACCCTAGCCCTCAACCTAACCCTAACCCTAGGTCCAATCGGAACCCTAAACGGATATCTAAACCTAGCCCTCAACATAACCCTAACCCTAGGTCCAATAGGAACCCTAACCGGATATCTAAACCTGGCCCTCTACATAACCCTAACCCTAGGTCCAATCGGAACCCTAACCGGATCTGTGTACCTAGACCTCAACATAACCCTAACCCTAGGTCCAATCGGAACCCTAACCTGATCTGTATACCTAGCCCTCAACATAACCCTAACCCTAGGTCCAATCGGAACCCTAATCGGATCTCTAACCCTAGCCCTCAACCTAACCCTAACCCTAGGTCCAATCGCAACCCTAACCGGATCTCTAACCCTAGCCCTCAACATAACCCTAACCCTAGGTTCAATCGTATCCCTAGCCGGATCTCTAACGCTAGCCCTCAACATAACCCTAACCCTAGGCCCAATCGGAACCCTAAACGGATATCTAAACCTAGCCCTCAACATAACCCTAACCCTAGGTCCAATCGGAACCCTAACCGGATATCTAACCCTGGCCCTCTACATAACCCTAACCCTAGGTCCAATCGGAACCCTAACCGGATCTGTGTACCTAGACCTCAACATAACCCTAACCCTAGGTCCAATCGGAACCCTAACCGGATCTGTATACCTAGCCCTCAACATAACCCTAACCCTAGGTCCAATCGGAACCCTAACAGGATCTTTAACCCTAGCCCTCAACATAACCCTAACCCTAGGTTCAATCGTATCCCTAACCGGATCTCTAACGCTAGCCCTCAACATAACCCTAACCCTAGGTCCAATCGGAACCCTAACCGGATCTGTATACCTCGCCCTCAACATAACCCTAACCCTAGGTCCAATCGGAACCCTAACCGGATCTCTAACCCTAGCCCTCAACCTAACCCTAACCCTAGCTCCAATCGCAACCCTAACCGGATCTCTAACCCTAGCCCTCAACATAACCCTAACCCTAGGTTCAATCGTATCCCTAACCGGATCTCTAACGCTAGCCCTCAACATAACCCTAGCCCTAGGTCCAATCGGAACCCTAACCGTATCTGTATACCTAGCCCTCAACATAACCCTAACCCTAGGTCCAATCGGAACCCTAACCGGATCTGTATACCTAGCCCTCAACATAACCCTAACCCTAGGTCCAATCGGAACCCTAATCGGATCTCTAACCCTAGCCCTCAACCTAACCCTAACCCTAGGTCCAATCGCAACCCTAACCGGATCTCTAACCCTAGCCCTCAACATAACCCTAACCCTAGGTTCAATCGTATCCCTAACCGGATCTCTAACGCTAGCCCTCAACGTAACCCTAACCCTAGGTCCAATCGGAACCCTAAACGGATATCTAAACCTAGCCCTCAACATAACCCTAACCCTAGGTCCAATCGAAACCCTAACCGGATATCTAACCCTGGCCCTCTAAATAACCCTAACCCTAGGTCCAATCGGAACGCTAACCGGATCTGTGTACCTAGACCTCAACATAACCCTAACCCTAGGTCCAATCGGAACCCTAACCGGATCTGTATACCTAGCCCTCAACATAACCCTAACCCTAGGTCCAATCGGAACCCTAACAGGATCTTTAACCCTAGCCCTCAACATAACCCTAACCCTAGGTTCAATCGTATCCCTAACCGGATCTCTAACGCTAGCCCTCAACATAACCCTAACCCTAGGTCCAATCGGAACCCTAACCGGATCTGTATACCTCGCCCTCAACATAACCCTAACCCTAGGTCCAATCGGAACCCTAACCGGATCTCTAACCCTAGCCCTCAACCTAACCCTAACCCTAGCTCCAATCGCAACCCTAACCGGAACTCTAACCCTAGCCCTCAACATAACCCTAACCCTAGGTTCAATCGTATCCCTAACCGGATCTCTAACGCTAGCCCTCAACATAACCCTAACCCTAGGTCCAATCGAAACCCTAACCGTATCTGTATACCTAGCCCTCAACATAACCCTAACCCTAGGTCCAATCGGAACCCTAACCGGATCTGTATACCTAGCCCTCAACATAACCCTAACCCTAGGTCCAATCGGAACCCTAATCGGATCTCTAACCCTAGCCCTCAACCTAACCCTAACCCTAGGTCCAATCGCAACCCTAACCGGATCTCTAACCCTAGCCCTCAACATAACCCTAACCCTAGGTTCAATCGTATCCCTAACCGGATCTCTAACGCTAGCCCTCAACATAACCCTAACCCTAGGTCCAATCGGAACCCTAAACGGATATCTAAACCTAGCCCTCAACATAACCCTAACCCTAGGTCCAATCGGAACCCTAACCGGATATCTAACCCTGGCCCTCTACATAACCCTAACCCTAGGTCCAATCGGAACCCTAACCGGATCTGTGTACCTCGCCCTCAACATAACCCTAACCCTAGGTCCAATCGGAACCCTAACCGGATCTGTATACCTAGCCCTCAACATAACCCTAACCCTAGGTCCAATCGGAACCCTAACAGGATCTTTAACCCTAGCCCTCAACATAACCCTAACCCTAGGTTCAATCGTATCCCTAACCGGATCTCTAACGCTAGCCCTCAACATAACCCTAACCCTAGGTCCAATCGGAACCCTAACCGGATCTGTATACCTCGCCCTCAACATAACCCTAACCCTAGGTCCAATCGGAACCCTAACCGGATCTCTAACCCTAGCCCTCAACCTAACCCTAACCCTAGCTCCAATCGCAACCCTAACCGGATCTCTAACCCTAGCCCTCAACATAACCCTAACCCTAGGTTCAATCGTATCCCTAACCGGATCTCTAACGCTAGCCCTCAACATAACCCTAACCCTAGGTCCAATCGGAACCCTAACCGTATCTGTATACCTAGCCCTCAACATAACCCTAACCCTAGGTCCAATCGGAACCCTAACCTGATCTCTAACCCTAGCCCTCAACATAACCCTAACCCTAGGTCCAATCGGAACCGTAACCGGAACTCTAACCCTAGCCCTCAACATAACCCTAACCCTAGGTCCAATCGGAACCCTAAACGGATATCTAACCCTAGCCCTCAACATAACCCTAACCCTAGGTCCAATCGGAACCCTAAACGGATTTCTAACCGTAGCCATCAACATAATCCTAACCCTAGGTCCAATCGGAACCCTAACCGGATCTGTATACCTAGCCCTCAACATAACCCTAACCCTAGGTCCAATCGGAACCCTAACCGGATCTCTAACCCTAGCCCACAACATAACCCTAACCCTAGGTCCAATCGGAACCCTAACCGGATCTGTGTACCTAGCCCTCAACATAACCCTAACCCTAGGTCCAATCGGAACCCCAACCGGAACTCTAACCCTAGCCCTCAACATAACCCTAACCCTAGGTCCAATCGGAAGCCTAACCGGATCTCTAACCCTAGCCCTCAACGTAACCCTAACCCTAGGTCCAATCGGAACCCTAAGCGGATCTCTAACCCTAGCTCTCAACATAACCCTAACCCTAGGTCTAATCGGAACCCTAACCGGATCTGTGTACCTAGACCTCAACATAACCCTAACCCTAGGTCCAATCGGAACCCTAACCGGATCTGTATACCTAGCCCTCAACATAACCCTAACCCTAGGTCCAATCGGAACCCTAACAGGATCTCTAACCCTAGCCCTCAACATAACCCTAACCCTAGGTTCAATCGTATCCCTAACCGGATCTGTAACGCTAGCCCTCAACATAACCCTAACCCTAGGTCCAATCGGAACCCTAACCAGATCTGTATACCTAGCCCTCAACATAACCCTAACCCTAGGTCCAATCGGAACCCTAACCGGATCTCTAACCCTAGCCCTCAACCTAACCCTAACCCTAGCTCCAATCGCAACCCTAACCGGATCTCTAACCCTAGCCCTCAACATAACCCTAACCCTAGGTTCAATCGTATCCCTAACCGGATCTCTAACGCTAGCCCTCAACATAACCCTAGCCCTAGGTCCAATCGGAACCCTAACCGTATCTGTATACCTAGCCCTCAACATAACCCTAACCCTAGGTCCAATCGGAACCCTAACCGGATCTGTATACCTAGCCCTCAACATAACCCTAACCCTAGGTCCAATCGGAACCCTAATCGGATCTCTAACCCTAGCCCTCAACCTAACCCTAACCCTAGGTCCAATCGCAACCCTAACCGGATCTCTAACCCTAGCCCTCAACATAACCCTAACCCTAGGTTCAATCGTATCCCTAACCGGATCTCTAACGCTAGCCCTCAACGTAACCCTAACCCTAGGTCCAATCGGAACCCTAAACGGATATCTAAACCTAGCCCTCAACATAACCCTAACCCTAGGTCCAATCGAAACCCTAACCGGATATCTAACCCTGGCCCTCTAAATAACCCTAACCCTAGGTCCAATCGGAACGCTAACCGGATCTGTGTACCTAGACCTCAACATAACCCTAACCCTAGGTCCAATCGGAACCCTAACCGGATCTGTATACCTAGCCCTCAACATAACCCTAACCCTAGGTCCAATCGGAACCCTAACAGGATCTTTAACCCTAGCCCTCAAAATAACCCTAACCCTAGGTTCAATCGTATCCCTAACCGGATCTCTAACCCTAGCCCTCAACATAGCCCTAACCCTAGGTCCAATCGGAACCCTAACCGGATCTGTACACCTAGCCCTCAACATAACCCTAACCCTAGGTCCAATCGGAACCCTAACAGGATCTCTAACCCCAGCCCTCAACATAACCCTAACCCTAGGTTCAATCGTATCCCTAACCGGATCTCTAACCCTAGCCCTCAACGTAACCCTAACCCTAGGTCCAATCGGAACCCTAACCGGATCTCTAACCCTAGCTCTCAACATAACCCTAACCCTAGGTCCAATCGGAACCCTAACCGGATCTGTGTACCTAGACCTCAACATAACCCTAACCCTAGGTCCAATCGGAACCCTAACCGGATCTGTATACCTAGCCCTCAACATAACCCTAACCCTAGGTCCAATCGGAACCCTAACAGGATCTCTAACCCTAGCCCTCAACATAACCCTAACCCTAGGTTCAATCGTATCCCTAACCGGATCTCTAACCCTAGCCCTCAACATAGCCCTAACCCTAGGTCCAATCGGAACCCTAACCGGATCTGTATACCTAGCCCTCAACATAGCCCTAACCCTAGGTCCAATCGGAACCCTAACCGGATCTGTATACCTAGCCCTCAACATAACCCTAACCCTAGGTCCAATCGGAACCCTAACAGGATCTCTAACCCTAGCCCTCAACATAACCCTAACCCTAGGTTCAATCGTATCCCTAACCGGATCTCTAACGCTAGCCCTCAACATAACCCTAACCCTAGGTCCAATCGGAACCCTAACCGGATCTGTATACCTAGCCCTCAACATAACCCTAACCCTAGGTCCAATCGGAACCCTAACCGGATCTCTAACCCTAGCCCTCAACATAACCCTAACCCTAGGTCCAATCGGAACCGTAACCGGATCTCTAACCCTAGCCCTCAACATAACCCTAGCCCTAGGTCCAATCAAAACCCTAACCGGATCTCTAACCCTAGCTCTCAACATAACCCTAACCCTAGGTCCAATCGAACCCTAACCGGATATCTAAACCTAGCCCTCTACATAACCCTAACCCTAGTTCCAATCGGGCCCTAACAGGATCTCTAACCCAGCCCGCAACATAACCCTAACCGTAGGTCCAATCGGAAACCTAAACGGATATCTAAACCTAGCCCTCAACATAACCCTAACCCTAGGTCCAATAGGAACCCTAACCGGATATCTAACCCTGGCCCTCTACATAACCCTAACCCTAGGTCA
Organism: Miniopterus natalensis; assembly: GCF_054644295.1. Classification (NCBI taxonomy): domain Eukaryota; kingdom Metazoa; phylum Chordata; class Mammalia; order Chiroptera; family Miniopteridae; genus Miniopterus; species Miniopterus natalensis. The sequence goes on from NW_028269988.1 coordinate 682,780, forward strand.
AATCGGAACCCTAACCGGATCTGTGTACCTAGCCCTCAACATAACCCTAACCCTAGGTCCAATCGGAACCCTAACCGGATCTGTATACCTAGCCTCAACATAACCCTAACCCTAGGTCCAATCGGAACCCTAATCGGATCTCTAACCCTAGCCCTCAACCTAACCCTAACCCTAGGTCCAATCGGAACCCTAAACGGATATCTAAACCTAGCCCTCAACATATCCCTAACCCTAGGTCCAATAGGAACCCTAACCGGATATCTAACCCTGGCCCTCTACATAACCCTAACCCTAGGTCCAATCGGAACCCTAACCGGATCTGTGTACCTAGACCTCAACATAACCCTAACCCTAGGTCCAATCGGAACACTAACCGGATCTGTATACCTAGCCCTCAACATAACCCTAACCCTAGGTCCAATCGGAACCCTAATCGGATCTCTAACCCTAGCCCTCAACCTAACCCTAACCCTAGGTCCAATCGGAACCCTAAACGGATATCTAAACCTAGCCCTCAACATAACCCTAACCCTAGGTCCAATAGGAACCCTAACCGGATATCTAAACCTGGCCCTCTACATAACCCTAACCCTAGGTCCAATCGGAACCCTAACCGGATCTGTGTACCTAGACCTCAACATAACCCTAACCCTAGGTCCAATCGGAACCCTAACCTGATCTGTATACCTAGCCCTCAACATAACCCTAACCCTAGGTCCAATCGGAACCCTAATCGGATCTCTAACCCTAGCCCTCAACCTAACCCTAACCCTAGGTCCAATCGCAACCCTAACCGGATCTCTAACCCTAGCCCTCAACATAACCCTAACCCTAGGTTCAATCGTATCCCTAGCCGGATCTCTAACGCTAGCCCTCAACATAACCCTAACCCTAGGCCCAATCGGAACCCTAAACGGATATCTAAACCTAGCCCTCAACATAACCCTAACCCTAGGTCCAATCGGAACCCTAACCGGATATCTAACCCTGGCCCTCTACATAACCCTAACCCTAGGTCCAATCGGAACCCTAACCGGATCTGTGTACCTAGACCTCAACATAACCCTAACCCTAGGTCCAATCGGAACCCTAACCGGATCTGTATACCTAGCCCTCAACATAACCCTAACCCTAGGTCCAATCGGAACCCTAACAGGATCTTTAACCCTAGCCCTCAACATAACCCTAACCCTAGGTTCAATCGTATCCCTAACCGGATCTCTAACGCTAGCCCTCAACATAACCCTAACCCTAGGTCCAATCGGAACCCTAACCGGATCTGTATACCTCGCCCTCAACATAACCCTAACCCTAGGTCCAATCGGAACCCTAACCGGATCTCTAACCCTAGCCCTCAACCTAACCCTAACCCTAGCTCCAATCGCAACCCTAACCGGATCTCTAACCCTAGCCCTCAACATAACCCTAACCCTAGGTTCAATCGTATCCCTAACCGGATCTCTAACGCTAGCCCTCAACATAACCCTAGCCCTAGGTCCAATCGGAACCCTAACCGTATCTGTATACCTAGCCCTCAACATAACCCTAACCCTAGGTCCAATCGGAACCCTAACCGGATCTGTATACCTAGCCCTCAACATAACCCTAACCCTAGGTCCAATCGGAACCCTAATCGGATCTCTAACCCTAGCCCTCAACCTAACCCTAACCCTAGGTCCAATCGCAACCCTAACCGGATCTCTAACCCTAGCCCTCAACATAACCCTAACCCTAGGTTCAATCGTATCCCTAACCGGATCTCTAACGCTAGCCCTCAACGTAACCCTAACCCTAGGTCCAATCGGAACCCTAAACGGATATCTAAACCTAGCCCTCAACATAACCCTAACCCTAGGTCCAATCGAAACCCTAACCGGATATCTAACCCTGGCCCTCTAAATAACCCTAACCCTAGGTCCAATCGGAACGCTAACCGGATCTGTGTACCTAGACCTCAACATAACCCTAACCCTAGGTCCAATCGGAACCCTAACCGGATCTGTATACCTAGCCCTCAACATAACCCTAACCCTAGGTCCAATCGGAACCCTAACAGGATCTTTAACCCTAGCCCTCAACATAACCCTAACCCTAGGTTCAATCGTATCCCTAACCGGATCTCTAACGCTAGCCCTCAACATAACCCTAACCCTAGGTCCAATCGGAACCCTAACCGGATCTGTATACCTCGCCCTCAACATAACCCTAACCCTAGGTCCAATCGGAACCCTAACCGGATCTCTAACCCTAGCCCTCAACCTAACCCTAACCCTAGCTCCAATCGCAACCCTAACCGGAACTCTAACCCTAGCCCTCAACATAACCCTAACCCTAGGTTCAATCGTATCCCTAACCGGATCTCTAACGCTAGCCCTCAACATAACCCTAACCCTAGGTCCAATCGAAACCCTAACCGTATCTGTATACCTAGCCCTCAACATAACCCTAACCCTAGGTCCAATCGGAACCCTAACCGGATCTGTATACCTAGCCCTCAACATAACCCTAACCCTAGGTCCAATCGGAACCCTAATCGGATCTCTAACCCTAGCCCTCAACCTAACCCTAACCCTAGGTCCAATCGCAACCCTAACCGGATCTCTAACCCTAGCCCTCAACATAACCCTAACCCTAGGTTCAATCGTATCCCTAACCGGATCTCTAACGCTAGCCCTCAACATAACCCTAACCCTAGGTCCAATCGGAACCCTAAACGGATATCTAAACCTAGCCCTCAACATAACCCTAACCCTAGGTCCAATCGGAACCCTAACCGGATATCTAACCCTGGCCCTCTACATAACCCTAACCCTAGGTCCAATCGGAACCCTAACCGGATCTGTGTACCTCGCCCTCAACATAACCCTAACCCTAGGTCCAATCGGAACCCTAACCGGATCTGTATACCTAGCCCTCAACATAACCCTAACCCTAGGTCCAATCGGAACCCTAACAGGATCTTTAACCCTAGCCCTCAACATAACCCTAACCCTAGGTTCAATCGTATCCCTAACCGGATCTCTAACGCTAGCCCTCAACATAACCCTAACCCTAGGTCCAATCGGAACCCTAACCGGATCTGTATACCTCGCCCTCAACATAACCCTAACCCTAGGTCCAATCGGAACCCTAACCGGATCTCTAACCCTAGCCCTCAACCTAACCCTAACCCTAGCTCCAATCGCAACCCTAACCGGATCTCTAACCCTAGCCCTCAACATAACCCTAACCCTAGGTTCAATCGTATCCCTAACCGGATCTCTAACGCTAGCCCTCAACATAACCCTAACCCTAGGTCCAATCGGAACCCTAACCGTATCTGTATACCTAGCCCTCAACATAACCCTAACCCTAGGTCCAATCGGAACCCTAACCTGATCTCTAACCCTAGCCCTCAACATAACCCTAACCCTAGGTCCAATCGGAACCGTAACCGGAACTCTAACCCTAGCCCTCAACATAACCCTAACCCTAGGTCCAATCGGAACCCTAAACGGATATCTAACCCTAGCCCTCAACATAACCCTAACCCTAGGTCCAATCGGAACCCTAAACGGATTTCTAACCGTAGCCATCAACATAATCCTAACCCTAGGTCCAATCGGAACCCTAACCGGATCTGTATACCTAGCCCTCAACATAACCCTAACCCTAGGTCCAATCGGAACCCTAACCGGATCTCTAACCCTAGCCCACAACATAACCCTAACCCTAGGTCCAATCGGAACCCTAACCGGATCTGTGTACCTAGCCCTCAACATAACCCTAACCCTAGGTCCAATCGGAACCCCAACCGGAACTCTAACCCTAGCCCTCAACATAACCCTAACCCTAGGTCCAATCGGAAGCCTAACCGGATCTCTAACCCTAGCCCTCAACGTAACCCTAACCCTAGGTCCAATCGGAACCCTAAGCGGATCTCTAACCCTAGCTCTCAACATAACCCTAACCCTAGGTCTAATCGGAACCCTAACCGGATCTGTGTACCTAGACCTCAACATAACCCTAACCCTAGGTCCAATCGGAACCCTAACCGGATCTGTATACCTAGCCCTCAACATAACCCTAACCCTAGGTCCAATCGGAACCCTAACAGGATCTCTAACCCTAGCCCTCAACATAACCCTAACCCTAGGTTCAATCGTATCCCTAACCGGATCTGTAACGCTAGCCCTCAACATAACCCTAACCCTAGGTCCAATCGGAACCCTAACCAGATCTGTATACCTAGCCCTCAACATAACCCTAACCCTAGGTCCAATCGGAACCCTAACCGGATCTGTATACCTCGCCCTCAACATAACCCTAACCCTAGGTCCAATCGGAACCCTAACCGGATCTCTAACCCTAGCCCTCAACCTAACCCTAACCCTAGCTCCAATCGCAACCCTAACCGGATCTCTAACCCTAGCCCTCAACATAACCCTAACCCTAGGTTCAATCGTATCCCTAACCGGATCTCTAACGCTAGCCCTCAACATAACCCTAGCCCTAGGTCCAATCGGAACCCTAACCGTATCTGTATACCTAGCCCTCAACATAACCCTAACCCTAGGTCCAATCGGAACCCTAACCGGATCTGTATACCTAGCCCTCAACATAACCCTAACCCTAGGTCCAATCGGAACCCTAATCGGATCTCTAACCCTAGCCCTCAACCTAACCCTAACCCTAGGTCCAATCGCAACCCTAACCGGATCTCTAACCCTAGCCCTCAACATAACCCTAACCCTAGGTTCAATCGTATCCCTAACCGGATCTCTAACGCTAGCCCTCAACGTAACCCTAACCCTAGGTCCAATCGGAACCCTAAACGGATATCTAAACCTAGCCCTCAACATAACCCTAACCCTAGGTCCAATCGAAACCCTAACCGGATATCTAACCCTGGCCCTCTAAATAACCCTAACCCTAGGTCCAATCGGAACGCTAACCGGATCTGTGTACCTAGACCTCAACATAACCCTAACCCTAGGTCCAATCGGAACCCTAACCGGATCTGTATACCTAGCCCTCAACATAACCCTAACCCTAGGTCCAATCGGAACCCTAACAGGATCTTTAACCCTAGCCCTCAACATAACCCTAACCCTAGGTTCAATCGTATCCCTAACCGGATCTCTAACGCTAGCCCTCAACATAACCCTAACCCTAGGTCCAATCGGAACCCTAACCGGATCTGTATACCTCGCCCTCAACATAACCCTAACCCTAGGTCCAATCGGAACCCTAACCGGATCTCTAACCCTAGCCCTCAACCTAACCCTAACCCTAGCTCCAATCGCAACCCTAACCGGAACTCTAACCCTAGCCCTCAACATAACCCTAACCCTAGGTTCAATCGTATCCCTAACCGGATCTCTAACGCTAGCCCTCAACATAACCCTAACCCTAGGTCCAATCGAAACCCTAACCGTATCTGTATACCTAGCCCTCAACATAACCCTAACCCTAGGTCCAATCGGAACCCTAACCGGATCTGTATACCTAGCCCTCAACATAACCCTAACCCTAGGTCCAATCGGAACCCTAATCGGATCTCTAACCCTAGCCCTCAACCTAACCCTAACCCTAGGTCCAATCGCAACCCTAACCGGATCTCTAACCCTAGCCCTCAACATAACCCTAACCCTAGGTTCAATCGTATCCCTAACCGGATCTCTAACGCTAGCCCTCAACATAACCCTAACCCTAGGTCCAATCGGAACCCTAAACGGATATCTAAACCTAGCCCTCAACATAACCCTAACCCTAGGTCCAATCGGAACCCTAACCGGATATCTAACCCTGGCCCTCTACATAACCCTAACCCTAGGTCCAATCGGAACCCTAACCGGATCTGTGTACCTCGCCCTCAACATAACCCTAACCCTAGGTCCAATCGGAACCCTAACCGGATCTGTATACCTAGCCCTCAACATAACCCTAACCCTAGGTCCAATCGGAACCCTAACAGGATCTTTAACCCTAGCCCTCAACATAACCCTAACCCTAGGTTCAATCGTATCCCTAACCGGATCTCTAACGCTAGCCCTCAACATAACCCTAACCCTAGGTCCAATCGGAACCCTAACCGGATCTGTATACCTCGCCCTCAACATAACCCTAACCCTAGGTCCAATCGGAACCCTAACCGGATCTCTAACCCTAGCCCTCAACCTAACCCTAACCCTAGCTCCAATCGCAACCCTAACCGGATCTCTAACCCTAGCCCTCAACATAACCCTAACCCTAGGTTCAATCGTATCCCTAACCGGATCTCTAACGCTAGCCCTCAACATAACCCTAACCCTAGGTCCAATCGGAACCCTAACCGTATCTGTATACCTAGCCCTCAACATAACCCTAACCCTAGGTCCAATCGGAACCCTAACCTGATCTCTAACCCTAGCCCTCAACATAACCCTAACCCTAGGTCCAATCGGAACCGTAACCGGAACTCTAACCCTAGCCCTCAACATAACCCTAACCCTAGGTCCAATCGGAACCCTAAACGGATATCTAACCCTAGCCCTCAACATAACCCTAACCCTAGGTCCAATCGGAACCCTAAACGGATTTCTAACCGTAGCCATCAACATAATCCTAACCCTAGGTCCAATCGGAACCCTAACCGGATCTGTATACCTAGCCCTCAACATAACCCTAACCCTAGGTCCAATCGGAACCCTAACCGGATCTCTAACCCTAGCCCACAACATAACCCTAACCCTAGGTCCAATCGGAACCCTAACCGGATCTGTGTACCTAGCCCTCAACATAACCCTAACCCTAGGTCCAATCGGAACCCCAACCGGAACTCTAACCCTAGCCCTCAACATAACCCTAACCCTAGGTCCAATCGGAAGCCTAACCGGATCTCTAACCCTAGCCCTCAACGTAACCCTAACCCTAGGTCCAATCGGAACCCTAAGCGGATCTCTAACCCTAGCTCTCAACATAACCCTAACCCTAGGTCTAATCGGAACCCTAACCGGATCTGTGTACCTAGACCTCAACATAACCCTAACCCTAGGTCCAATCGGAACCCTAACCGGATCTGTATACCTAGCCCTCAACATAACCCTAACCCTAGGTCCAATCGGAACCCTAACAGGATCTCTAACCCTAGCCCTCAACATAACCCTAACCCTAGGTTCAATCGTATCCCTAACCGGATCTGTAACGCTAGCCCTCAACATAACCCTAACCCTAGGTCCAATCGGAACCCTAACCAGATCTGTATACCTAGCCCTCAACATAACCCTAACCCTAGGTCCAATCGGAACCCTAACCGGATCTCTAACCCTAGCCCTCAACCTAACCCTAACCCTAGCTCCAATCGCAACCCTAACCGGATCTCTAACCCTAGCCCTCAACATAACCCTAACCCTAGGTTCAATCGTATCCCTAACCGGATCTCTAACGCTAGCCCTCAACATAACCCTAGCCCTAGGTCCAATCGGAACCCTAACCGTATCTGTATACCTAGCCCTCAACATAACCCTAACCCTAGGTCCAATCGGAACCCTAACCGGATCTGTATACCTAGCCCTCAACATAACCCTAACCCTAGGTCCAATCGGAACCCTAATCGGATCTCTAACCCTAGCCCTCAACCTAACCCTAACCCTAGGTCCAATCGCAACCCTAACCGGATCTCTAACCCTAGCCCTCAACATAACCCTAACCCTAGGTTCAATCGTATCCCTAACCGGATCTCTAACGCTAGCCCTCAACGTAACCCTAACCCTAGGTCCAATCGGAACCCTAAACGGATATCTAAACCTAGCCCTCAACATAACCCTAACCCTAGGTCCAATCGAAACCCTAACCGGATATCTAACCCTGGCCCTCTAAATAACCCTAACCCTAGGTCCAATCGGAACGCTAACCGGATCTGTGTACCTAGACCTCAACATAACCCTAACCCTAGGTCCAATCGGAACCCTAACCGGATCTGTATACCTAGCCCTCAACATAACCCTAACCCTAGGTCCAATCGGAACCCTAACAGGATCTTTAACCCTAGCCCTCAAAATAACCCTAACCCTAGGTTCAATCGTATCCCTAACCGGATCTCTAACGCTAGCCCTCAACATAACCCTAACCCTAGGTCCAATCGGAACCCTAACCGGATCTGTATACCTCGCCCTCAACATAACCCTAACCCTAGGTCCAATCGGAACCCTAACCGGATCTCTAACCCTAGCCCTCAACCTAACCCTAACCCTAGCTCCAATCGCAACCCTAACCGGAACTCTAACCCTAGCCCTCAACATAACCCTAACCCTAGGTTCAATCGTATCCCTAACCGGATCTCTAACGCTAGCCCTCAACATAACCCTAACCCTAGGTCCAATCGGAACCCTAACCGTATCTGTATACCTAGCCCTCAACATAACCCTAACCCTAGGTCCAATCGGAACCCTAACCGGATCTGTATACCTAGCCCTCAACATAACCCTAACCCTAGGTCCAATCGGAACCCTAATCGGATCTCTAACCCTAGCCCTCAACCTAACCCTAACCCTAGGTCCAATCGCAACCCTAACCGGATCTCTAACCCTAGCCCTCAACATAACCCTAACCCTAGGTTCAATCGTATCCCTAACCGGATCTCTAACGCTAGCCCTCAACATAACCCTAACCCTAGGTCCAATCGGAACCCTAAACGGATATCTAAACCTAGCCCTCAACATAACCCTAACCCTAGGTCCAATCGGAACCCTAACCGGATATCTAACCCTGGCCCTCTACATAACCCTAACCCTAGGTCCAATCGGAACCCTAACCGGATCTGTGTACCTAGACCTCAACATAACCCTAACCCTAGGTCCAATCGGAACCCTAACCGGATCTGTATACCTAGCCCTCAACATAACCCTAACCCTAGGTCCAATCGGAACCCTAACAGGATCTCTAACCCTAGACCTCAACATAACCCTAACCCTAGGTTCAATCGTATCCCTAACCGGATCTGTAACGCTAGCCCTCAACATAACCCTAACCCTAGGTCCAATCGGAACCCTAACCAGATCTGTATACCTAGCTCTCAACATAACCCTAACCCTAGGTCCAATCGGAACCCTAACCGGATCTCTAACCCTAGCCCTCAACCTAACCCTAACCCTAGCTCCAATCACAACCCTAACCGGATCTCTAACCCTAGCCCTCAACATAACCCTAACCCTAGGTTCAATCGTATCCCTAACCGGATCTCTAACGCTAGCCCTCAACATAACCCTAGCCCTAGGTCCAATCGGAACCCTAACCGTATCTGTATACCTAGCCCTCAACATAACCCTAACCCTAGGTCCAATCGGAACCCTAACCGGATCTGTATACCTAGCCCTCAACATAACCCTAACCCTAGGTCCAATCGGAACCCTAATCGGATCTCTAACCCTAGCCCTCAACCTAACCCTAACCCTAGGTCCAATCGCAACCCTAACCGGATCTCTAACCCTAGCCCTCAACATAACCCTAACCCTAGGTTCAATCGTATCCCTAACCGGATCTCTAACGCTAGCCCTCAACGTAACCCTAACCCTAGGTCCAATCGGAACCCTAAACGGATATCTAAACCTAGCCCTCAACATAACCCTAACCCTAGGTCCAATCGAAACCCTAACCGGATATCTAACCCTGGCCCTCTAAATAACCCTAACCCTAGGTCCAATCGGAACGCTAACCGGATCTGTGTACCTAGACCTCAACATAACCCTAACCCTAGGTCCAATCGGAACCCTAACCGGATCTGTATACCTAGCCCTCAACATAACCCTAACCCTAGGTCCAATCGGAACCCTAACAGGATCTCTAACCCTAGCCCTCAACATAACCCTAACCCTAGGTTCAATCGTATCCCTAACCGGATCTCTAACGCTAGCCCTCAACATAACCCTAACCCTAGGTCCAATCGGAACCCTAACCGGATCTGTATACCTCGCCCTCAACATAACCCTAACCCTAGGTCCAATCGGAACCCTAACCGGATCTCTAACCCTAGCCCTCAACCTAACCCTAACCCTAGCTCCAATCGCAACCCTAACCGGAACTCTAACCCTAGCCCTCAACATAACCCTAACCCTAGGGTCAATCGTATCCCTAACCGGATCTCTAACGCTAGCCCTCAACATAACCCTAACCCTAGGTCCAATCGGAACCCTAACCGTATCTGTATACCTAGCCCTCAACATAACCCTAACCCTAGGTCCAATCGGAACCCTAACCGGATCTGTATACCTAGCCCTCAACATAACCCTAACCCTAGGTCCAATCGGAACCCTAATCGGATCTCTAACCCTAGCCCTCAACCTAACCCTAACCCTAGGTCCAATCGCAACCCTAACCGGATCTCTAACCCTAGCCCTCAACATAACCCTAACCCTAGGTTCAATCGTATCCCTAACCGGATCTCTAACGCTAGCCCTCAACATAACCCTAACCCTAGGTCCAATCGGAACACTAAACGGATATCTAAACCTAGCCCTCAACATAACCCTAACCCTAGGTCCAATCGGAACCCTAACCGGATATCTAACCCTGGCCCTCTACATAACCCTAACCCTAGGTCCAATCGGAACCCTAACCGGATCTGTGTACCTCGCCCTCAACATAACCCTAACCCTAGGTCCAATCGGAACCCTAACCGGATCTGTATACCTAGCCCTCAACATAACCCTAACCCTAGGTCCAATCGGAACCCTAACAGGATCTTTAACCCTAGCCCTCAACATAACCCTAACCCTAGGTTCAATCGTATCCCTAACCGGATCTCTAACGCTAGCCCTCAACATAACCCTAACCCTAGGTCCAATCGGAACCCTAACCGGATCTGTATACCTCGCCCTCAACATAACCCTAACCCTAGGTCCAATCGGAACCCTAACCGGATCTCTAACCCTAGCCCTCAACCTAACCCTAACCCTAGCTCCAATCGCAACCCTAACCGGATCTCTAACCCTAGCCCTCAACATAACCCTAACCCTAGGTTCAATCGTATCCCTAACCGGATCTCTAACGCTAGCCCTCAACATAACCCTAACCCTAGGTCCAATCGGAACCCTAACCGTATCTGTATACCTAGCCCTCAACATAACCCTAACCCTAGGTCCAATCGGAACCCTAACCTGATCTCTAACCCTAGCCCTCAACATAACCCTAACCCTAGGTCCAATCGGAACCGTAACCGGAACTCTAACCCTAGCCCTCAACATAACCCTAAACCTAGGTCCAATCGGAACCCTAAACGGATATCTAACCCTAGCCCTCAACATAACCCTAACCCTAGGTCCAATCGGAACCCTAAACGGATTTCTAACCGTAGCCATCAACATAATCCTAACCCTAGGTCCAATCGGAACCCTAACCGGATCTGTATACCTAGCTCTCAACATAACCCTAACCCTAGGTCCAATCGGAACCCTAACCGGATCTCTAACCCTAGCCCACAACATAACCCTAACCCTAGGTCCAGTCGGAACCCTAACCGGATCTGTGTACCTAGCCCTCAACATAACCCTAACCCTAGGTACAATCGGAACCCCAACCGGAACTCTAACCCTAGCCCTCAACATAACCCTAACCCTAGGTCCAATCGGAAGCCTAACCGGATCTCTAACCCTAGCCCTCAACGTAACCCTAACCCTAGGTCCAATCGGAACCCTAAGCGGATCTCTAACCCTAGCTCTCAACATAACCCTAACCCTAGGTCTAATCGGAACCCTAACCGGATCTGTGTACCTAGACCTCAACATAACCCTAACCCTAGGTCCAATCGGAACCCTAACCGGATCTGTATACCTAGCCCTCAACATAACCCTAACCCTAGGTCCAATCGGAACCCTAACAGGATCTCTAACCCTAGCCCTCAACATAACCCTAACCCTAGGTCCAATCGTATCCCTAACCGGATCTCTAACCCTAGCCCTCAACATAGCCCTAACCCTAGGTCCAATCGGAACCCTAACCGGATCTGTATACCTAGCCCTCAACATAACCCTAACCCTAGGTCCAATCGGAACCCTAACCGTATCTGTATACCTAGCCCTCAACATAACCCTAACCCTAGGTCCAATCGCAACCCTAACCGGATCTCTAACGCTAGCCCTCAACATAACCCTAACCCTAGGTCCAATCGGAACCCTAAACGGATATCTAAACCTAGCCCTCAACATAACCCTAACCCTATGTCCAATCGGAACCCTAACCGGATATCTAACCCTGGCCCTCTACATTACCCTAACCCTAGGTCCAATCGGAACCCTAACCGGATCTGTGTACCTAGACCTCAACATAACCCTAACCCTAGGTCCAATCGGAACCCTAACCGGATCTGTATACCTAGCCCTCAACATAACCCTAACCCTAGGTCCAATCGGAACCCTAACAGGATCTCTAACCCTAGCCCTCAACATAACCCTAACCCTAGGTTCAATCGTATCCCTAACCGGATCTGTAACGCTAGCCCTCAACATAACCCTAACCCTAGGTCCAATCGGAACCCTAACCAGATCTGTATACCTAGCCCTCAACATAACCCTAACCCTAGGTCCAATCGGAACCCTAACCGGATCTCTAACCCTAGCCCTCAACATAACCCTAACCCTAGGTCCAATCGGAACCGTAACCGGATCTCTAACCCTAGCCCTCAACATAACCCTAACCCTAGGTCCAATCAAAACCCTAACTGGATCTCTAACCCTAGCCCTCAATATAACCCTAACCCTAGGTCCAATCTGAACCCTAACCGGATCTCTAACCCTAGCCCTCAATATAACCCTAACCCTAGGTCCAATCGGAACCCTAACCGGATCTCTAACCCTAGCCCTCAAACTAACCCTAACCCTAGGTCCAATCGCAACCCTAACCGGATCTCTAACCCTAGCCCTCAACATAACCCGAACCCTTGGTCCAATAGGAACCCTAACCGGATCTCTAACCCTAGCCCTCAACATAACCCTAACCCTAGGTCCAATCGGAACCGTAACCGGATCTCTAACCCTAGCCCTCAACATAACCCTAACCCTAGGTTCAATCGGAACCCTAACCGGATCTCTAACCCTAGCCCTCAACATAACCCTAACCCTAGGTCCAATCGGACCCTAACCGGATCTCTAACCCTAGCTCTCAACGTAACCCTAACCCTAGGTCCAATCGGAACCGTAAACGGATATCTAACCCTAGCCCTCAACATAACCCGAACCTTGGTTTAATCGGAAACCTAACCGGATCTCTAAACCTCGCCCTCAACATAACCCTAATCCTAGGTCCAATCGGAACCCTAACCGGATCTCTACACCTCGCCCTCAACATAACCCTAACCCTAGGTCCAATCGGAACCCTTGCCGGTTCTCTACCCCTCGCCCTCAACATAACCCTAACCCTAGGTCCAATCGGAACCCTAACCGGATATCTAACCCTAGCCCTCTACATAACCCTAACCCTAGTTCCAATCGGAACCGTAACAGGATCTCTAACCCAGCCCGCAACATTACCCTAACCATAGGTCCAATCGGAACCCTAAACGGATATCTAAACCAAGCCCTCAACATAATCCTAACCCTACGTCCAATCGGAACCCTGACCGGATATCTAACCCTAGCCCTCTACATAACCCTAACCCTAGGTCCAATCGGAACCCTTACCGGATCTGTGTACCTAGACCTCAACATAACCCTAACCCTAGGTCCAATCGGAACCCCAACCGGATCTCTAAACCTAGCCCTCAACATAACCCTAACCCTAGGTCCAATCGCAACCCTAACCGGATCTCTAACCCTAGCCCTCAACATAACCCTAACCCTAGGTCCAATCGGAACCCTAACCGGATCTCTAACCCTAGCTCTCAACATAACCCTAACCCTAGGTCCAATCAGTACCCTAACCGGATCTCTAACCCTAGCCCTCAACATAAACCTAACCCTACGTCCAATCGGAACCCTAACCGGATTACTAACCCTAGCCTTCAACATAACCCTAACCCTAGGTCCAATCGGAACCCTAACCGGATCTGTATACCTAGCCCTCAACATAACCCTAACCCTAGGTCCAATCGGAACCCTAACCGGATCTGTGTACCTAGCCCTCAACATAACCCTAACCCTAGGTCCAATCGGAACCCCAACCGGATCTCTAACCCTAGCCCTCAACATAACCCTAACCCTAGGTTCAATCGGAAGCTTAACCGGATCTCTAACCCTAGCCCTCAACATAACCCTAACCCTAGGTCCAATCGGAACCATAACCGGATCTCTAACCCTAGCCCTCAACATAACCCTAACCCTAGGTCCAATCGGAACCCTAACCGGAACTCTAACCCTAGCCCTCAAAATAACCCTAACCCTAGGTCCAATCGGAACCCTAAGCGGATCTCTAACCCTAGCGCTCAACATATCACTAACCCTAGGTCCAATCGGAACCCTAAACGGATATCTAACCCTAGCCCTCAACATAACCCTAACCCTAGGTCCAATCGGAACCCTAAACGGATATCTAACCCTAGCCCTCAACATAACCCTAACCCTAGGTCCATTCGGAACCCTAACCGGATATCTAACCCTAGCCCTCAACATAACCGTAACCCTAGTTCCAATCGGAACCCTAACAGGATCTCTACCCCAGCCCTCAACATAACCCTAACGCTAGGTCCAATCGGAACCCTAACCGGATCTCTACCCCTCGCCCGCAACATAACCCTAACCCTAGGTCCAATCGGAACCCTAACCGGATCTCTACATCTCGCCCTCAACATAACCCTAAACCTTGGTCCAATCGGAACCCTAACCGGATATCTAACACTAGCCCTCAACATAACCCTAACCCTAGGTAAAAATCGGAACCCTAACCGGATCTCTAACCCTAGCTCTCAACATAACCCTAACCCTAGGTCCAATCGGAACCCTAACAGGATCTCTAACCCTAGCCCTCAACATAACCCTAACCCTAGGTTCAATCGTATCCCTAACCGGATCTCTAACGCTAGCCTTCAACATAACCCTAACCCTAGGTCCAATCGGAACCCTAACCGGATCTGTATACCTAGCCCTCAACATAACCCTAACCCTAGGTCCAATCGGAACCCTAATCGGATCTCTAACCCTAGCCCTCAACCTAACCCTAACCCTAGGTCCAATCGCAACCCTAACCGGATCTCTAACCCTAGCCCTCAACATAACCCTAACCCTAGGTTCAATCGTATCCCTAACCGGATCTCTAACGCTAGCCCTCAACATAACCCTAACCCTAGGTCCAATCGGAACCCTAAACGGATATCTAAACCTAGCCCTCAACATAACCCTAACCCTAGGTCCAATCGGAACCCTAACCGGATATCTAACCCTGGCCCTCTACATAACCCTAACCCTAGGTCCAATCGGAACCCTAACCGGATCTGTGTCCCTAGACCTCAACATAACCCTAACCCTAGGTCCAATCGGAACCCTAACAGGATCTTTAACCCTAGCCCTCAACATAACCCTAACCCTAGGTTCAATCGTATCCCTAACCGGATCTCTAACGCTAGCCCTCAACATAACCCTAACCCTAGGTCCAATCGGAACCCTAACCGGATCTGTATACCTCGCCCTCAACATAACCCTAACCCTAGGTCCAATAGGAACCCTAACCGGATCTCTAACCCTAGCCCTCAACCTAACCCTAACCCTAGCTCCAATCGCAACCCTAACCGGATCTCTAACCCTAGCCCTCAACATAACCCTAACCCTAGGTCCAATCGGAACCCTAAACGGATATCTAACCCTAGCCCTCAACATAACCCTAACCCTAGGGCCAATCGGAACCCTAAACGGATTTCTAACCGTAGCCATCAACATAATCCTAACCCTAGGTCCAATCGGAACCCTAACCGGATCTGTATACCTAGCCCTCAACATAACACTAACCCTAGGTCCAATCGGAACCCTAACCGGATCTGTATACCTAGCCCTCAACATAACCCTAACCCTAGGTCCAATCGGAACCCTAACCGGATCTCTAACCCTAGCCCACAACATAACCCTAACCCTAGGTCCAATCGGAACCCTAACCGGATCTGTGTACCTAGCCCTCAACATAACCCTAACCCTAGGTCCAATCGGAACCCCAACCGGATCTGTATACCTAGCCCTCAACATAACCCTAACCCTAGGTCCAATCGGAACCCTAATCGGATCTCTAACCCTAGCCCTCAACCTAACCCTAACCCTAGGTCCAATCGGAACCCTAAACGGATATCTAAACCTAGCCCTCAACATAACCCTAACCCTAGGTCCAATAGGAACCCTAACCGGATATCTAAACCTGGCCCTCTACATAACCCTAACCCTAGGTCCAATCGGAACCCTAACCGGATCTGTGTACCTAGACCTCAACATAACCCTAACCCTAGGTCCAATCGGAACCCTAACCGGATCTGTATACCTAGCCCTCAACATAACCCTAACCCTAGGTCCAATCGGAACCCTAATCGGATCTCTAACCCTAGCCCTCAACCTAACCCTAACCCTAGGTCCAATCGCAACCCTAACCGGATCTCTAACCCTAGCCCTCAACATAACCCTAACCCTAGGTTCAATCGTATCCCTAGCCGGATCTCTAACGCTAGCCCTCAACATAACCCTAACCCTAGGTCCAATCGGAACCCTAAACGGATATCTAAACCTAGCCCTCAACATAACCCTAACCCTAGGTCCAATCGGAACCCTAACCGGATATCTAACCCTGGCCCTCTACATAACCCTAACCCTAGGTCCAATCGGAACCCTAACCGGATCTGTGTCCCTAGACCTCAACATAACCCTAACCCTAGGTCCAATCGGAACCCTAACAGGATCTTTAACCCTAGCCCTCAACATAACCCTAACCCTAGGTTCAATCGTATCCCTAACCGGATCTCTAACGCTAGCCCTCAACATAACCCTAACCCTAGGTCCAATCGGAACCCTAACCGGATCTGTATACCTCGCCCTCAACATAACCCTAACCCTAGGTCCAATAGGAACCCTAACCGGATCTCTAACCCTAGCCCTCAACCTAACCCTAACCCTAGCTCCAATCGCAACCCTAACCGGATCTCTAACCCTAGCCCTCAACATAACCCTAACCCTAGGTCCAATCGGAACCCTAAACGGATATCTAACCCTAGCCCTCAACATAACCCTAACCCTAGGGCCAATCGGAACCCTAAACGGATTTCTAACCGTAGCCATCAACATAATCCTAACCCTAGGTCCAATCGGAACCCTAACCGGATCTGTATACCTAGCCCTCAACAAAACACTAACCCTAGGTCCAATCGGAACCCTAACCGGATCTGTATACCTAGCCCTCAACATAACCCTAACCCTAGGTCCAATCGGAACCCTAACCGGATCTCTAACCCTAGCCCACAACATAACCCTAACCCTAGGTCCAATCGGAACCCTAACCGGATCTGTGTACCTAGCCCTCAACATAACCCTAACCCTAGGTCCAATCGGAACCCCAACCGGATCTGTATACCTAGCCCTCAACATAACCCTAACCCTAGGTCCAATCGGAACCCTAATCGGATCTCTAACCCTAGCCCTCAACCTAACCCTAACCCTAGGTCCAATCGGAACCCTAAACGGATATCTAAACCTAGCCCTCAACATAACCCTAACCCTAGGTCCAATAGGAACCCTAACCGGATATCTAAACCTGGCCCTCTACATAACCCTAACCCTAGGTCCAATCGGAACCCTAACCGGATCTGTGTACCTAGACCTCAACATAACCCTAACCCTAGGTCCAATCGGAACCCTAACCGGATCTGTATACCTAGCCCTCAACATAACCCTAACCCTAGGTCCAATCGGAACCCTAATCGGATCTCTAACCCTAGCCCTCAACCTAACCCTAACCCTAGGTCCAATCGCAACCCTAACCGGATCTCTAACCCTAGCCCTCAACATAACCCTAACCCTAGGTTCAATCGTATCCCTAGCCGGATCTCTAACGCTAGCCCTCAACATAACCCTAACCCTAGGTCCAATCGGAACCCTAAACGGATATCTAAACCTAGCCCTCAACATAACCCTAACCCTAGGTCCAATCGGAACCCTAACCGGATATCTAACCCTGGCCCTCTACATAACCCTAACCCTAGGTCCAATCGGAACCCTAACCGGATCTGTGTACCTAGACCTCAACATAACCCTAACCCTAGGTCCAATCGGAACCCTAACCGGATCTGTATACCTAGCCCTCAACATAACCCTAACCCTAGGTCCAATCGGAACCCTAACAGGATCTTTAACCCTAGCCCTCAACATAACCCTAACCCTAGGTTCAATCGTATCCCTAACCGGATCTCTAACGCTAGCCCTCAACATATCACTAACCCTAGGTCCAATCGGAACCCTAAACGGATATCTAACCCTAGCCCTCAACATAACCCTAACCCTAGGTCCAATCGGAACCCTAAACGGATATCTAACCCTAGCCCTCAACATAACCCTAACCCTAGGTCCATTCGGAACCCTAACCGGATATCTAACCCTAGCCCTCAACATAACCGTAACCCTAGTTCCAATCGGAACCCTAACAGGATCTCTACCCCAGCCCTCAACATAACCCTAACGCTAGGTCCAATCGGAACCCTAACCGGATCTCTACCCCTCGCCCGCAACATAACCCTAACCCTAGGTCCAATCGGAACCCTAACCGGATCTCTACATCTCGCCCTCAACATAACCCTAAACCTTGGTCCAATCGGAACCCTAACCGGATATCTAACACTAGCCCTCAACATAACCCTAACCCTAGGTAAAAATCGGAACCCTAAACGGATCTCTAACCCTAGCTCTCAACATAACCCTAACCCTAGGTCCAATCGGAACCCTAACAGGATCTCTAACCCTAGCCCTCAACATAACCCTAACCCTAGGTTCAATCGTATCCCTAACCGGATCTCTAACGCTAGCCTTCAACATAACCCTAACCCTAGGTCCAATCGGAACCCTAACCGGATCTGTATACCTAGCCCTCAACATAACCCTAACCCTAGGTCCAATCGGAACCCTAATCGGATCTCTAACCCTAGCCCTCAACCTAACCCTAACCCTAGGTCCAATCGCAACCCTAACCGGATCTCTAACCCTAGCCCTCAACATAACCCTAACCCTAGGTTCAATCGTATCCCTAACCGGATCTCTAACGCTAGCCCTCAACATAACCCTAACCCTAGGTCCAATCGGAACCCTAAACGGATATCTAAACCTAGCCCTCAACATAACCCTAACCCTAGGTCCAATCGGAACCCTAACCGGATATCTAACCCTGGCCCTCTACATAACCCTAACCCTAGGTCCAATCGGAACCCTAACCGGATCTGTGTACCTAGACCTCAACATAACACTAACCCTAGGTCCAATCGGAACCCTAACAGGATCTTTAACCCTAGCCCTCAACATAACCCTAACCCTAGGTTCAATCGTATCCCTAACCGGATCTCTAACGCTAGCCCTCAACATAACCCTAACCCTAGGTCCAATCGGAACCCTAACCGGATCTGTATACCTCGCCCTCAACATAACCCTAACCCTAGGTCCAATAGGAACCCTAACCGGATCTCTAACCCTAGCCCTCAACCTAACCCTAACCCTAGCTCCAATCGCAACCCTAACCGGATCTCTAGCCCTAGCCCTCAACATAACCCTAACCCTAGGTTCAATCGCATCCCTAACCGGATCTCTAACCCTAGCCCTCAACGTAACCCTAACCCTAGGTCCAATCGGAACCCTAACCGGATCTCTAACCCTAGCTCTCAACATAACCCTAACCCTAGGTCCAATCGGAACCCTAACCGGATCTGTGTACCTAGACCTCAACATAACCCTAACCCTAGGTCCAATCGGAACCCTAACCGGATCTGTATACCTAGCCCTCAACATAACCCTAACCCTAGGTCCAATCGGAACCCTAACCGGATCTCTAACCCTAGCCCTCAACATAACCCTAACCCTAGGTTCAATCGTATCCCTAACCGGATCTCTAACCCTAGCCCTCAACATAGCCCTAACCCTAGGTCCAATCGGAACCCAAACCGGATCTGTACACCTAGCCCTCAACATAACCCTAACCCTAGGTCCAATCGGAACCCTAACAGGATCTCTAACCCTAGCCCTCAAAATAACCCTAACCCTAGGTTCAATCGTATCCCTAACCGGATCTCTAACCCTAGCCCTCAACGTAACCCTAACCCTAGGTACAATCGGAACCCTAACCGGATCTCTAACCCTAGCTCTCAACATAACCCTAACCCTAGGTCCAATCGGAACCCTAACCGGATCTGTGTACCTAGACCTCAACATAACCCTAACCCTAGGTCCAATCGGAACCCTACCCGGATCTGTATACCTAGCCCTCAACATAACCCTAACCCTAGGTCCAATCGGAACCCTAACAGGATCTCTAACCCTAGCCCTCAACATAACCCTAACCCTAGGTTCAATCGTATCCCTAACCGGATCTCTAACGCTAGCCCTCAACATAACCCTAACCCTAGGTCCAATCGGAACCCTAACCGGATCTGTATACCTAGCCCTCAACATAACCCTAACCCTAGGTCCAATCGGAACCCTAACCGGATCTCTAACCCTAGCCCTCAACATAACCCTAACCCTAGGTCCAATCGGAACCGTAACCGGATCTCTAACCCTAGCCCTCAACATAACCCTAACCCTAGGTCCAATCAAAACCCTAACTGGATCTCTAACCCTAGCCCTCAATATAACCCTAACCCTAGGTCCAATCGGAACCCTAACCGGATCTCTAACCCTAGCCCTCAATATAACCCTAACCCTAGGTCCAATCGGAACCCTAACCGGATCTCTAACCCTAGCCCTCAAACTAACCCTAACCCTAGGTCCAATCGCAAACCTAACCGGATCTCTAACCCTAGCCCTCAACATAACCCGAACCCTTGGTCCAATCGGAACCCTAACCGGATCTCTAACCCTAGCCCTCAACATAACCCTAACCCTAGGTCCAATCGGAACCCTAACCGGATCTCTAACCCTAGCCCTCAACATAACCCTAACCCTAGGTGCAATCGGAACCCTAACAGGATCTCTAACCCCAGCCCTCAACATAACCCTAACCCTAGGTTCAATCGGAACCCTAACCGGATCTCTAACCTTAGCTCTCAACGTAACCCTAACCCTAGGTCCAATCGGAACAGTAAACGGATATCTAACCCTAGCCCTCAACATAACCCGAACCCTTGGTCCAATCGGAAACCTAACCGGATCTCTAAACCTCGCCCTCAACATAACCCTAATCCTAGGTCCAATTGGAACCCTAACCGGATCTCTACACCTCGCCCTCAACATAACCCTAACCCTAGGTCCAATCGGAACCCTTGCCGGTTCTCTACCCCTCGTCCTCAACATAACCCTAACCCTAGGTCCAATCGGAACCCTAACCGGATATCTAACCCTAGCCCTCTACATAACCCTAACCCTAGTTCCAATCGGAACCGTAACAGGATCTCTAACCCAGCCCGCAACATTACCCTAACCCTAGGTCCAATCGGAACCCTAAACGGATATCTAAACCTAGCACTCAACATAACCCTAACCCTACGTCCAATCGGAACCCTGACCGGATATCTAACCCTAGCCCTCTACATAACCCTAACCCTAGGTCCAATCGGAACCCTTACCAGATCTGTGTACCTAGACCTCAACATAACCCTAACCCTAGGTCCAATCGGAACCCTAACCGGATCTGTATACCTAGCCCTCAACATAAGCCTAACCCTAGGTCCAATCGGAACCCTAACCGGATCTCTACCCCTCGCCCTCAACCTAGCCCTAACCCTAGGTCCAATCGCAACCCTAACCGGATCTCTAACCCTAGCCCTCAACATAACCCTAACCCTAGGTTCAATCGTATCCCTAACCGGATCTCTAACGCTAGCCCTCAACATAACCCTAACCCTAGGTCCAATCGGAACCCTAACCGGATCTCTAACCCTAGCTCTCAACATAACCCTAACCCTAGGTCCAATCCGTACCCTAACCGGATCTCTAACCCTAGCCCTCAACATAAACCTAACCCTACGTCCAATCGGAACCCTAACCGGATTTCTAACCCTAGCCTTCAACATAACCCTAACCCTAGGTCCAATCGGAACCCTAACCGGATCTGTATACCTAGCCCTCAACATAACCCTAACCCTAGGTCCAATCGGAACCCTAACCGGATCTGTGTACCTAGCCCTCAACATAACCTTAACCCTAGGTCCAATCGGAACCCCAACCGGATCTCTAAACCTAGCCCTCAACATAACCCTAATCCTAGGTCCAATCGGAAGCTTAACCGGATCTCTAACCCTAGCCCTCAACATAACCCTAACCCTAGGTCCAATCGGAACCCTAACCGGATCTCTAACCCTAGCCCTCAACATAACCCTAACCCTAGGTCCAATCGGAACCCTAACCGGAACTCTAACCGTAGCCCTCAAAATAACCCTAACCCTAGGTCCAATCGGAACCCTAAGCGGATCTCTAACCCTAGCGCTCAACATATCACTAACCCTAGGTCCAATCGGAACCCTAAACGGATATCTAACCCTAGCCCTCAACATAACCCTAACCCTAGGTCCAATCGGAACCCTAAACGGATATCTAATCCTAGCCCTCAACATAACCCTAACCCTAGGTCCATTCGGAACCCTAACCGGATATCTAACCCTAGCCCTCAACATAACCGTAACCCTAGTTCCAATCGGAACCCTAACAGGATCTCTACCCCAGCCCTCAACATAACCCTAACGCTAGGTCCAATCGGAACCCTAACCGGATCTCTACCCCTCGCCCGCAACATAATCCTAACCCGAGGTCCAATCGGAACCCTAACCGGATCTCTACATCTCGCCCTCAACATAACCCTAAACCTTGGTCCAATCGGAACCCTAACCGGATATGTAACACTAGCCCTCAACATAACCCTAACCCTAGGTAAAAATCGGAACCCTAACCGGATCTCTAACCCTAGCTCTCAACATAACCCTAACCCTAGGTCCAATCTGAACCCTAACCGGATCTCTAACCCTAGCCCTCAACATAACCCTAACACTAGGTCCAATCGGAACCCTAACGGGATTTCTAACCCTAGCCTTCAACATAACCCTAACCCTAGGTCCAATCGGAACCCTAACCGGATCTGTATACCTAGCCCTCAACATAACCCTAAACCTATGTCCAATCGGAATCCTAACAGGATCTCTACCCCTCGCCCTCAACATAACCCTAACCCTAGGTCAAATCGGAACCCTAACCCGATCTCTAAACCTAGCCCTCAACATAACCCTAACCGTAGGTCCAATCGGAACCCTAACCGAATCTCTAACCCTAGCCCTCAACATAACCCTAAAACTGGGTCCAATTGGAACCCTAACCGGGTCTGTGTACCTAGCCCTAAACATAACCCTAACCCTAGGTCCAATCGCAACCCTAACCGGATCTCTAACCCTAGCCCTCAACATAACCCTAACCCTAGGTTCAATCGTATCCATAACCGGATCTCTAACGCTAGCCCTCAACATAACCCTAACCCTAGGTCCAATCGGAACCCTAAACGGATATCTAAACCTAGCCCTCAACATAACCCTAACCCTAGGTCCAATCGGAACCCTAACCGGATATCTAACCCTGGCCCTCTACATAACCCTAACCCTAGGTCCAATCGGAACCCTAACCGGATCTGTGTACCTAGACCTCAACATAACACTAACCCTAGGTCCAATCGGAACCCTAACAGGATCTTTAACCCTAGCCCTCAACATAACCCTAACCCTAGGTTCAATCGTATCCCTAACCGGATCTCTAACGCTAGCCCTCAACATAACCCTAACCCTAGGTCCAATCGGAACCCTAACCGGATCTGTATACCTCGCCCTCAACATAACCCTAACCCTAGGTCCAATAGGAACCCTAACCGGATCTCTAACCCTAGCCCTCAACCTAACCCTAACCCTAGCTCCAATCGCAACCCTAACCGGATCTCTAACCCTAGCCCTCAACATAACCCTAACCCTAGGTTCAATCGCATCCCTAACCGGATCTCTAACCCTAGCCCTCAACGTAACCCTAACCCTAGGTCCAATCGGAACCCTAACCGGATCTCTAACCCTAGCTCTCAACATAACCCTAACCCTAGGTCCAATCGGAACCCTAACCGGATCTGTGTACCTAGACCTCAACATAACCCTAACCCTAGGTCCAATCGGAACCCTAACCGGATCTGTATACCTAGCCCTCAACATAACCCTAACCCTAGGTCCAATCGGAACCCTAACCGGATCTCTAACCCTAGCCCTCAACATAACCCTAACCCTAGGTTCAATCGTATCCCTAACCGGATCTCTAACCCTAGCCCTCAACATAGCCCTAACCCTAGGTCCAATCGGAACCCTAACCGGATCTGTACACCTAGCCCTCAACATAACCCTAACCCTAGGTCCAATCGGAACCCTAACAGGATCTCTAACCCTAGCCCTCAAAATAACCCTAACCCTAGGTTCAATCGTATCCCTAACCGGATCTCTAACCCTAGCCCTCAACGTAACCCTATCCCTAGGTACAATCGGAACCCTAACCGGATCTCTAACCCTAGCTCTCAACATAACCCTAACCCTAGGTCCAATCGGAACCCTAACCGGATCTGTGTACCTAGACCTCAACATAACCCTAACCCTAGGTCCAATCGGAACCCTACCCGGATCTGTATACCTAGCCCTCAACATAACCCTAACCCTAGGTCCAATCGGAACCCTAACAGGATCTCTAACCCTAGCCCTCAACATAACCCTAACCCTAGGTTCAATCGTATCCCTAACCGGATCTCTAACGCTAGCCCTCAACATAACCCTAACCCTAGGTCCAATCGGAACCCTAACCGGATCTGTATACCTAGCCCTCAACATAACCCTAACCCTAGGTCCAATCGGAACCCTAACCGGATCTCTAACCCTAGCCCTCAACATAACCCTAACCCTAGGTCCAATCGGAACCGTAACCGGATCTCTAACCCTAGCCCTCAACATAACCCTAACCCTAGGTCCAATCAAAACCCTAACTGGATCTCTAACCCTAGCCCTCAATATAACCCTAACCCTAGGTCCAATCGGAACCCTAACCGGATCTCTAACCCTAGCCCTCAATATAACCCTAACCCTAGGTCCAATCGGAACCCTAACCGGATCTCTAACCCTAGCCCTCAAACTAACCCTAACCCTAGGTCCAATCGCAAACCTAACCGGATCTCTAACCCTAGCCCTCAACATAACCCGAACCCTTGGTCCAATCGGAACCCTAACCGGATCTCTAACCCTAGCCCTCAACATAACGCTAACCCTAGGTCCAATCGGAACCCTAACCGGATCTCTAACCCTAGCCCTCAACATAACCCTAACCCTAGGTGCAATCGGAACCCTAACAGGATCTCTAACCCCAGCCCTCAACATAACCCTAACCCTAGGTTCAATCGGAACCCTAACCGGATCTCTAACCTTAGCTCTCAACGTAACCCTAACCCTAGGTCCAATCGGAACAGTAAACGGATATCTAACCCTAGCCCTCAACATAACCCGAACCCTTGGTCCAATCGGAAACCTAACCGGATCTCTAAACCTCGCCCTCAACATAACCCTAATCCTAGGTCCAATTGGAACCCTAACCGGATCTCTACACCTCGCCCTCAACATAACCCTAACCCTAGGTCCAATCGGAACCCTTGCCGGTTCTCTACCCCTCGCCCTCAACATAACCCTAACCCTAGGTCCAATCGGAACCCTAACCGGATATCTAACCCTAGCCCTCTACATAACCCTAACCCTAGTTCCAATCGGAACCGTAACAGGATCTCTAACCCAGCCCGCAACATTACCCTAACCCTAGGTCCAATCGGAACCCTAAACGGATATCTAAACCTAGCACTCAACATAACCCTAACCCTACGTCCAATCGGAACCCTGACCGGATATCTAACCCTAGCCCTCTACATAACCCTAACCCTAGGTCCAATCGGAACCCTTACCGGATCTGTGTACCTAGACCTCAACATAACCCTAACCCTAGGTCCAATCGGAACCCTAACCGGATCTGTATACCTAGCCCTCAACATAAGCCTAACCCTAGGTCCAATCGGAACCCTAACCGGATCTCTACCCCTCGCCCTCAACCTAGCCCTAACCCTAGGTCCAATCGCAACCCTAACCGGATCTCTAACCCTAGCCCTCAACATAACCCTAACCCTAGGTTCAATCGTATCCCTAACCGGATCTCTAACGCTAGCCCTCAACATAACCCTAACCCTAGGTCCAATCGGAACCCTAACCGGATCTCTAACCCTAGCTCTCAACATAACCCTAACCCTAGGTCCAATCCGTACCCTAACCGGATCTCTAACCCTAGCCCTCAACATAAACCTAACCCTACGTCCAATCGGAACCCTAACCGGATTTCTAACCCTAGCCTTCAACATAACCCTAACCCTAGGTCCAATCGGAACCCTAACCGGATCTGTATACCTAGCCCTCAACATAACCCTAACCCTAGGTCCAATCGGAACCCTAACCGGATCTGTGTACCTAGCCCTCAACATAACCTTAACCCTAGGTCCAATCGGAACCCCAACCGGATCTCTAAACCTAGCCCTCAACATAACCCTAATCCTAGGTCCAATCGGAAGCTTAACCGGATCTCTAACCCTAGCCCTCAACATAACCCTAACCCTAGGTCCAATCGGAACCCTAACCGGATCTCTAACCCTAGCCCTCAACATAACCCTAACCCTAGGTCCAATCGGAACCCTAACCGGAACTCTAACCGTAGCCCTCAAAATAACCCTAACCCTAGGTCCAATCGGAACCCTAAGCGGATCTCTAACCCTAGCGCTCAACATATCACTAACCCTAGGTCCAATCGGAACCCTAAACGGATATCTAACCCTAGCCCTCAACATAACCCTAACCCTAGGTCCAATCGGAACCCTAAACGGATATCTAATCCTAGCCCTCAACATAACCCTAACCCTAGGTCCATTCGGAACCCTAACCGGATATCTAACCCTAGCCCTCAACATAACCGTAACCCTAGTTCCAATCGGAACCCTAACAGGATCTCTACCCCAGCCCTCAACATAACCCTAACGCTAGGTCCAATCGGAACCCTAACCGGATCTCTACCCCTCGCCCGCAACATAATCCTAACCCGAGGTCCAATCGGAACCCTAACCGGATCTCTACATCTCGCCCTCAACATAACCCTAAACCTTGGTCCAATCGGAACCCTAACCGGATATCTAACACTAGCCCTCAACATAACCCTAACCCTAGGTAAAAATCGGAACCCTAACCGGATCTCTAACCCTAGCTCTCAACATAACCCTAACCCTAGGTCCAATCTGAACCCTAACCGGATCTCTAACCCTAGCCCTCAACATAACCCTAACACTAGGTCCAATCGGAACCCTAACGGGATTTCTAACCCTAGCCTTCAACATAACCCTAACCCTAGGTCCAATCGGAACCCTAACCGGATCTGTATACCTAGCCCTCAACATAACCCTAAACCTATGTCCAATCGGAATCCTAACAGGATCTCTACCCCTCGCCCTCAACATAACCCTAACCCTAGGTCAAATCGGAACCCTAACCCGATCTCTAAACCTAGCCCTCAACATAACCCTAACCGTAGGTCCAATCGGAACCCTAACCGAATCTCTAACCCTAGCCCTCAACATAACCCTAAAACTGGGTCCAATTGGAACCCTAACCGGGTCTGTGTACCTAGCCCTAAACATAACCCTAACCCTTGGTCCAATCGGAACCCCAACCGGATCTCTAACCCTAGCCCTCAACATACCCTAACCCTAGGTCCAATCGGAAACCTAAACGGATATCTAACCCTAGCCCCCAACATCACCCTAACCCTAGGTCCAATCGGAACCCTAACCGGATCTCTAACCCTAGCCCACAACATAACCCTAACCCTAGGTCCAATCGGAACCCTAACCGGATCTGTGTACCTAGCCCTCAACATAACCCTATCCCTAGGTCCAATCGGAACCCCAACCGGAACTCTAACCCTAGCCCTCAACATAACCCTAACCCTAGGTCCAATCGGAAGCCTAACCGGATCTCTAACCCTAGCCCTCAACGTAACCCTAACCCTAGGTCCAATCGGAACCCTAACCGGATCTCTATCCCAAGCTCTCAACATAACCCTAACCCTAGGTCCAATCGGAACCCTAACCGGATATCTAACCCTAGCCCTCTACATAACCCTAACCCTAGTTCCAATCGGAACCCTAACAGGATCTCTAACCCAGCCCGCAACATAACCCTAACCCTAGGTCCAATCGGAACCCTAAATGGATATCTAAACCTAGCCCTCAACATAACCCTAACCCTAGGTCCAATCGGAACCCTAACCGGATATCTAACCCTGGCCCTCTACATAAACCTAACCCTAGGTCCAATCGGAACCCTAACCGGATCTGTGTACCTAGACCTCAACATAACCCTAACCCTAGGTCCAATCGGAACCCTAACCGGATCTGTATACCTAGCCCTCAACATAACCCTAACCCTAGGTCCAATCGGAACCCTAACAGGATCTCTAACCCTAGCCCTCAACATAACCCTAACCCTAGGTTCAATCGTATCCCTAACCGGATCTCTAACGCTAGCCCTCAACATAACCCTAACCCTAGGTCCAATCGGAACCCTAACCGGATCTGTATACCTAGCCCTCAACATAACCCTAACCCTAGGTCCAATCGGAACCCTAATCGGATCTCTAACCCTAGCCCACAACCTAACCCTAACCCTAGGTCCAATCGCAACCCTAACCGGATCTCTAACCCTAGCCCTCAACATAACCCTAACCCTAGGTTCAATCGTATCCATAACCGGATCTCTAACGCTAGCCCTCAACATAACCCTAACCCTAGGTCCAATCGGAACCCTAAACGGATATCTAAACCTAGCCCTCAACATAACCCTAACCCTAGGTCCAATCGGAACCCTAACCGGATATCTAACCCTGGCCCTCTACATAACCCTAACCCTAGGTCCAATCGGAACCCTATCCGGATCTGTGTTCCTAGACCTCAACATAACCCTAACCCTAGTTCCAATCGGAACCCTAACCGGATCTGTATACCTAGCCCTCAACATAACCCTAACCCTAGGTCCAATCGGAACCCTAACAGGATCTCTAACCCTAGCCCTCAACATAACCCTAACCGTAGGTTCAATCGTATCCCTAAGCGGATCTCTAACGCTAGCCCTCAACATAACCCTAACCCTAGGTCCAATCGGAACCCTAACCGGATCTGTATACCTCGCCCTCAACATAACCCTAACCCTAGGTCCAATCGGAACCCTAACCGGATCTCTAACCCTAGCCCTCAACCTAACCCTAACCCTAGCTCCAATCGCAACCCTAACCGGATCTCTAACCCTAGCCCTCAACATAACCCTAACCCTAGGTCCAATCGGAACCCTAACCGGATCTGTATACCTAGCCCTCAACATAACCCTAACCCTAGGTCCAATCGGAACCCTAACCGGATCTCTAACGCTAGCCCTCAACATAACCCTAACCCTAGGTCCAATCGGAACCGTAACCGGAACTCTAACCCTAGCCCTCAACATAACCCTAACCCTAGGTCCAATCGGAACCCTAAACGGATATCTAACCCTAGCCCTCAACATAACCCTAACCCTAGGTCCAATCGGAACCCTAAACGGATTTCTAACCGTAGCCATCAACATAATCCTAACCCTAGGTCCAATCGGAACCCTAACCGGATCTGTATACCTGGCCCTCAACATAACACTAACCCTAGGTCCAATCGGAACCCTAACCGGATCTGTATACCTAGCCCTCAACATAACCCTAACCCTAGGTCCAATCGGAACCCTAACCGGATCTCTAACCCTAGCCCACAACATAACCCTAACCCTAGGTCCAATCGGAACCCTAACCGGATCTGTGTACCTAGCCCTCAACATAACCCTAAGCCTAGGTCCAATCGGAACCCCAACCGGAACTCTAACCCTAGCCCTCAACATAACCCTAACCCTAGGTCCAATCGGAAGCCTAACCGGATCTCTAACCCTAGCCCTCAACGTAACCCTAACCCTAGGTCCAATCGGAACCCTAACCAGATCTCTAACCCTAGCTCTCAACATAACCCTAACCCTAGGTCCAATCGGAACCCTAACCGGATCTGTGTACCTAGACCTCAACATAACCCTAACCCTAGGTCCAATCGGAACCCTAACAGGATCTCTAACCCTAGCCCTCAACATAACCCTAACCCTAGGTCCAATCGGAACCCTAACAGGATCTCTAACCCTAGCCCTCAACATAACCCTAACCCTAGGTTCAATCGTATCCCTAACCGGATCTCTAACGCTAGCCCTAAACATAACCCTAACCCTAGGTCCAATCGGAACCCTAACCGGATCTGTATACCTAGCCCTCAACATAACCCTAACCCTAGGTCCAATCGGAACCCTAACCGGATCTCTAACCCTAGCTCTCAACATAACCCTAACCCTAGGTCCAATCGGAACCCTAACCGGATCTGTGTACCTAGACCTCAACATAACCCTAACCCTAGGTCCAATCGGAACCCTAACCGGATCTGTATACCTAGCCCTCAACATAACCCTAACCCTAGGTCCAATCGGAACCCTAACCGGATCTCTAACCCTAGCCCTCAACATAACCCTAACCCTAGGTTCAATCGTATCCCTAACCGGATCTCTAACCCTAGCCCTCAACATAGCCCTAACCCTAGGTCCAATCGGAACCCTAACCGGATCTGTACACCTAGCCCTCAACATAACCCTAACCCTAGGTCCAATCGGAACCCTAACCGGATCTCTACATCTCGCCCTCAACATAACCCTAAACCTTGGTCCAATCGGAACCCTAACCGGATATCTAACACTAGCCCTCAACATAACCCTAACCCTAGGTAAAAATCGGAACCCTAACCGGATCTCTAACCCTAGCTCTCAACATAACCCTAACCCTAGGTCCAATCGGAACCCTAACGGGATTTCTAACCCTAGCCTTCAACATAACCCTAACCCTAGGTCCAATCGGAACCCTAACCGGATCTGTATACCTAGCCCTCAACATAACCCTAAACCTATGTCCAATCGGAATCCTAACAGGATCTCTACCCCTCGCCCTCAACATAACCCTAACCCTAGGTCAAATCAGAACCCTAACCCGTCTCTAAACCCAGTCCTCAACATAACCCTAACCATAGGTCCAATCGGAACCCTAACCGAATCTCTAACCCTAGTCCTCAACATAACCCTAAAACTGGGTCCAATTGGAACCCTAACCGGGTCTGTGTACCTAGCCCTAAACATAACCCTAACCCTTGGTCCAATCGGAACCCCAACCGGATCTCTAACCCTAGCCCTCAACATACCCTAACCCTAGGTCCAATCGGAAACCTAAACGGATATCTAACCCTAGCCCTCAACATCACCCTAACCCTAGGTCCAATCGGAACCCTAACCGGATCTGTATACCTAGCCCTCAACATAACCCTAACCCTAGGTCCAATCGGAACCCTAACCGGATCTCTAACCCTAGCCCTCAACCTAACCCTAACCCTAGGTCCAATCGCAACCCTAACCGGATCTCTAACCCTAGCCCTCAACATAACCCTAACCCTAGGTTCAATCGTATCCCTAACCGGATCTCTAACCCTAGCCCTCAGCATAACCCAAACCCTAGGTTCAATCGTATCCCTAACCGGATCTCTAACGCTAGCCCTCAACATAACCCTAACTCTAGGTCCAATCGGAACCCTAACCGGATCTGTATACCTAGCCCTCAACATAACCCTAACCCTAGGTCCAATCGGAACCCTAACCGGATCTCTAACCCTAGCCCTCAACCTAACCCTAACCCTAGGTCCAATCGCAACCCTAACCGGATCTCTAACCCTAGCCCTCAACATAACCCTAACCCTAGGTCCAATCGGAACCCTAAACGGATATCTAACCCTAGCCCTCAACATAACCCTAACCCTAGGTCCAATCGGAACCCTAACCGGATCTGTATACCTAGCCCTCAACATAACACTAACCCTAGGTCCAATCGGAACCCTAACCGGATCTGTATACCTAGCCCTCAACATAACCCTAACCCTAGGTCCAATCGGAACCCTAACCGGATCTGTGTACCTAGCCCTCAACATAACCCTAACCCTAGGTCCAATCGGAAACCCAACCGGAACTCTAACCCTAGCCCTCAACATAACCCTAACCCTAGGTCCAATCGGAAGCCTAACCGGATCTCTAACCCTAGCCCTCAACGTAACCCTAACCCTAGGTCCAATCGGAACCCTAACCGGATCTCTAACCCTAGCTCTCAACATAACCCTAACCCTAGGTCCAATCGGAACCCTAACCGGATCTGTGTACCTAGACCTCAACATAACCCTAACCCTAGGTCCAATCGGAACCCTAACCGGATCTGTATACCTAGCCCTCAACATAACCCTAACCCTAGGTCCAATCGGATCCCTAACAGGATCTCTAACCCTAGCCCTCAACATAACCCTAACCCTAGGTTCAATCGTATCCATAACCGGATCTCTAACGCTAGCCCTCAACATAACCCTAACCCTAGGTCCAATCGGAACCCTAACCGGATCTGTGTACCTAGCCCTCAACATAACCCTAACCCTAGGTCCAATCGGAACCCTAACCGGATCTCTAACCCTAGCCCTCAACCTAACCCTAACCCTAGGTCCAATCGCAACCCTAACCGGATCTCTAACCCTAGCCCTCAACATAACCCTAACCCTAGGTTCAATCGTATCCCTAACCGGATCTCTAAAGCTAGCCCTCAACATAACCCTAACCCTAGGTCCAATCGGAACCCTAAACGGATATCTAAACCTAGCCCTCAACATAACCCTAACCCTAGGTCCAATCGGAACCCTAACCGGATATCTAACCCTGGCCCTCTACATAACCCTAACCCTAGGTCCAATCGGAACCCTAACAGGATCTCTAACCCTAGCCCTCAACATAACCCTAACCCTAGGTTCAATCGTATCCCTAACCGGATCTCTAACGCTAGCCCTCAACATAACCCTAACCCTAGGTCCAATCGGAACCCTAACCGGATCTGTATACCTCTCCCTCAACATAACCCTAACCCTAGGTCCAATCGGAACCCTAACCGGATCTCTAACCCTAGCCCTCAACCTAACCCTAACCCTAGCTCCAATCGCAACCCTAACCGGATCTCTAACCCTAGCCCTCAACATAACCCTAACCCTAGGTTCAATCGTATCCCTAACCGGATCTCTAACGCTAGCCCTCAACATAACCCTAACCCTAGGTCCAATCGGAACCCTAACCGGATCTGTATACCTAGCCCTCAACATAACCCTAACCCTAGGTCCAATCGGAACCGTAACCGGAACTCTAACCCTAGCCCTCAACATAA
Source organism: Miniopterus natalensis (assembly GCF_054644295.1). Classification (NCBI taxonomy): domain Eukaryota; kingdom Metazoa; phylum Chordata; class Mammalia; order Chiroptera; family Miniopteridae; genus Miniopterus; species Miniopterus natalensis. Next base: position 716,295 of record NW_028269988.1, read on the forward strand.
CCCTAACCCTAGTTCCAATCGTAACCCTAACAGGATCTCTACCCCAGCCCTCAACATAACCCTAACGCTAGGTCCAATCGGAACCCTAACCGGATCTCTACCCCTCGCCCGCAACATAACCCTAACCCGAAGTCCAATCGGAACACTAACCGGATATCTAACACTAGCCCTCAACATAACCCTAAACCTAGGTAAAAATCGGAACCCTAACCGGATCTCTAACCCTAGCTCTCAACATAAACCTAACCCTAGGTCCAATCTGAACCCTAACCGGATCTCTAACCCTAGCCCTCAACATAACCCTAACACTAGGTCCAATCGGAACCCTAACCGGATCTCTATACCTAGCCCTCAACATAACCCTAACCCTAGGTCCAATCGGAAGCCTAACCGGATCTGTATACCTAGCCCTCAACATAACCCTAAACCTATGTCCAATCGGAATCCTAACAGGATCTCTACCCCTCGCCCTCAACATAACCCTAACCCTAGGTCCAATCGGAACCCTAACCGGATCTCTAACCCTAGCCCACAACATAACCCTAACCCTAGGTCCAATCGGAACCCTAACCGGATCTGTGTACCTAGCCCTCAACATAACCCTAACCCTAGGTGCAATCGGAACCCCAACCGGAACTCTAACCCTAGCCCTCAACATAACCCTAACCCTAGGTCCAATTGGAAGCCTAACCGGATCTCTAACCCTAGCCCTCAACGTAACCCTAACCCTAGGTCCAATCGGAACCCTAACCGGATCTCTAACCCTAGCTCTCAACATAACCCTAACCCTAGGTCCAATCGGAACCCTAACCGGATATCTAACCCTAGCCCTCTACATAACCCTAACCCTAGTTCCAATCGGAACCCTAACAGGATCTCTAACCCAGCCCGCAACATAACCCTAACCCTAGGTCCAATCGGAACCCTAAACGGATATCTAAACCTAGCCCTCAACATAACCCTAACCCTAGGTCCAATCGGAACCCTAACCGGATATCTAACCCTGGCCCTCTACATAACCCTAACTCTAGGTCCAATCGGAACCCTAACCGGATCTGTGTACCTAGACCTCAACATAACCCTAACCCTAGGTCCAATCGGAACCCTAACCGGATCTGTATACCTAGCCCTCAACATAACCTTAACCCTAGGTCCAATCGGAACCCTAACAGGATCTCTAACCCTAGCCCTCAACATAACCCTAACCCTAGGTTCAATCGTATCCCTAACCGGATCTCTAACGCTAGCCCTCAACATAACCCTAACCCTAGGTCCAATCGGAACCCTAACCGGATCTGTATACCTAGCCCTCAACATAACCCTAACCCTAGGTCCAATCGGAACCCTAACCGGATCTCTAACCCTAGCCCTCAACCTAACCCTAACCCTAGGTCCAATCGCAACCCTAACCGGATCTCTAACCCTAGCCCTCAACATAACCCTAACCCTAGGTTCAATCGTATCCCTAACCGGATCTCTAACGCTAGCCCTCAACATAACCCTAACCCTAGGTCCAATCGGAACCCTAAACGGATATCTAAACCTAGCCCTCAACATAACCCTAACCCTAGGTCCAATCGGAACCCTAACCGGATATCTAACCCTGGCCCTCTACATAACCCTAACCCTAGGTCCAATCGGAACCCTAACCGGATCTGTGTACCTAGACCTAAACATAACCCTAAACCTAGGTCCAATCGGAACCCTAACCGGATCTGTATACCTAGCCCTCAACATAACCCTAACCCTAGGTCCAATCGGAACCCTAACAGGATCTCTAACCCTAGCCCTCAACATAACCCTAACCCTAGGTTCAATCGTATCCCTAACCGGATCTCTAACGCTAGCCCTCAACATAACCCTAACCCTAGGTCCAATCGGAACCCTAACCGGATCTGTATACCTAGCCCTCAACATAACCCTAACCCTAGGTCCAATCGGAACCCTAACCGGATCTCTAACCCTAGGCCTCAACATAACCCTAACCCTAGGTCCAATCGGAACCGTAACCGGAACTCTAACCCTAGCCCTCAACATAACCCTAACCCTAGGTCCAATCGGAACTCTAAACGGATATCTAACCCTAGCCCTCAACATAACCCTAACCCTAGGTCCAATCGGAACCCTAACCGGATCTGTATACCTAGCCCTCAACATAACACTAACCCTAGGTCCAATCGGAACCCTAACAGGATCTGTATACCTAGCCCTCAACATAACCCTAACCCTAGGTCCAATCGGAACCCTAACCGGATCTGTGTACCTAGCCCTCAACATAACCCTAACCCTAGGTCCAATCGGAACCCCAACCGGAACTCTAACCCTAGCCCTCAACATAACCCTAACCCTAGGTCCAATCGGAACTCTAAACGGATATCTAACCCTAGCCCTCAACATAACCCTAACCCTAGGTCCAATCGGAACCCTAACCGGATCTGTGTACCTAGCCCTCAACATAACCCTAACCCTAGGTCCAATCGGAACCGTAACCGGAACTCTAACCCTAGCCCTCAACATAACCCTAACCCTAGGTCCAATCGGAACTCTAAACGGATATCTAACCCTAGCCCTCAACATAACCCTAACCCTAGGTCCAATCGGAACCCTAACCGGATCTGTATACCTAGCCCTCAACATAACACTAACCCTAGGTCCAATCGGAACCCTAACAGGATCTGTATACCTAGCCCTCAACATAACCCTAACCCTAGGTCCAATCGGAACCCTAACCGGATCTGTGTACCTAGCCCTCAACATAACCCTAACCCTAGGTCCAATCGGAACCCCAACCGGAACTCTAACCCTAGCCCTCTACATAACCCTAACCCTAGGTCCAATCGGAAGCCTAACCGGATCTCTAACCCTAGCCCTCAACGTAACCCTAAACCTAGGTCCAATCGGAACCCTAACCGGATCTCTAACCCTAGCTCTCAACATAACCCTAACCCTAGGTCCAATCGGAACCCTAACCGGATCTGTGTACCTAGACCTCAACATAACCCTAACCCTAGGTCCAATCGGAACCCTAACCGGATCTGTATACCTTACCCTCAACATAACCCTAACCCTAGGTCCAATCGGATCCCTAACAGGATCTCTAACCCTAGCCCTCAACATAACCCTAACCCTAGGTTCAATCGTATCCATAACCGGATCTCTAACGCTAGCCCTCAACATAACCCTAACCCTAGGTCCAATCGGAACCCTAACCGAATCTCTAACCCTAGCCCTCAACCTAACCCTAACCCTAGGTCCAATCGCAACCCTAAACGGATATCTAACCCTGGCCCTCTACATAACCCTAACCCTAGGTCCAATCGGAACCCTAACCGGATCTGTGTACCTAGACCTCAACATAACCCTAACCCTAGGTCCAATCGGAACCCTAACCGGATCTGTATACCTAGCCCTCAACATAACCCTAACCCTAGGTCCAATCGGAACCCTAACCGGATCTCTAACCCTAGCCCTCAACATAACCCTAACCCTAGGTTCAATCGTATCCCTAACCGGATCTCTAACGCTAGCCCTCAACATAACCCTAACCCTAGGTCCAATCGGAACCCTAACCGGATCTGTATACCTCGCCCTCAACATAACCCTAACCCTAGGTCCAATCGGAACCCTAACCGGATCTCTAACCCTAGCCCTCAACCTAACCCTAACCCTAGGTCCAATCGCAACCCTAACCGGATCTCTAACCCTAGCCCTCAACATAACCCTAACCCTAGGTTCAATCGTATCCCTAACCGGATCTCTAACGCTAGCCCTCAACATAACCCTAACCCTAGTTCCAATCGGAACCCTAACCGGATCTGTATACCTAGCCCTCAACATAACCCTAACCCTAGGTCCAATCGGAACCCTAACCGGATCTGTGTACCTAGACCTCAACATAACCCTAACCCTAGGTCCAATCGGAACCCTAACCGGATCTGTATACCTAGCCCTCAACATAACCCTAACCCTAGGTCCAATCGGAACCCTAACAGGATCTCTAACCCTAGCCCTCAACATAACCCTAACCCTAGGTTCAATCGTATCCCTAACCGGATCTCTAACCCTAGCCCTCAACATAACCCTAACCCTAGGTCCAATCGGAACCCTAACCGGATCTGTATACCTAGCCCTCAACATAACCCTAACCCTAGGTCCAATCGGAACCCTAACCGGATCTCTAACCCTAGCCCTCAATCTAACCCTAACCCTAGGTCCAATCGCAACCCTAACCGGATCTCTAACCCTAGCCCTCAACATAACCCTAACCCTAGGTTCAATCGCATCCCTAACCGGATCTCTAACGCTAGCCCTCAACATAACCCTAACCCTAGGTCCAATCGGAACCCTAAACGGATATCTAAACCTAGCCCTCAACATAACCCGAACCCTAGGTTCAATCGCAACCCTAACCGGATCTCTAACCCTAGCCCTCAACATAACCCTAACCCTAGGTTCAATCGTATCCCTAACCGGATCTCTAACGCTAGCCCTCAACATAACCCTAACCCTAGGTCCAATCGGAACCCTAACCGGATCTGTATACCTAGCCCTCAACATAACCCTAACCCTAGGTCCAATCGGAACCCTAACCGGATCTCTAACCCTAGCCCTCAACCTAACCCTAACCCTAGGTCCAATCGCAACCCTAACCGGATCTCTAACCCTAGCCCTCAACATAACCCTAACCCTAGGTTCAATCGTATCCCTAACCGGATCTCTAACCCTAGCCCTCAGCATAACCCTAACCCTAGGTTCAATCGTATCCCTAACCGGATCTCTAACGCTAGCCCTCAACATAACCCTAACTCTAGGTCCAATCGGAACCCTAACCGGATCTGTATACCTAGCCCTCAACATAACCCTAACCCTAGGTCCAATCGGAACCCTAACCGGATCTCTAACCCTAGCCCTCAACCTAACCCTAACCCTAGGTCCAATCGCAACCCTAACCGGATCTCTAACCCTAGCCCTCAACATAACCCTAACCCTAGGTCCAATCGGAACCCTAAACGGATATCTAACCCTAGCCCTCAACATAACCCTAACCCTAGGTCCAATCTGAACCCTAATCGGATCTGTATACCTAGCCCTCAACATAACACTAACCCTAGGTCCAATCGGAACCCTAACCGGATCTGTATACCTAGCCCTCAACATAACCCTAACCCTAGGTCCAATCGGAACCCTAACCGGATCTGTGTACCTAGCCCTCAACATAACCCTAACCCTAGGTCCAATCGGAACCCCAACCGGAACTCTAACCCTAGCCCTCAACATAACCCTAACCCTAGGTCCAATCGGAAGCCTAACCGGATCTCTAACCCTAGCCCTCAACGTAACCCTAACCCTAGGTCCAATCGGAACCCTAACCGGATCTCTAACCCTAGCTCTCAACATAACCCTAACCCTAGGTCCAATCGGAACCCTAACCGGATCTGTGTACCTAGACCTCAACATAACCCTAACCCTAGGTCCAATCGGAACCCTAACCGGATCTGTATACCTAGCCCTCAACATAACCCTAACCCTAGGTCCAATCGGATCCCTAACAGGATCTCTAACCCTAGCCCTCAACATAACCCTAACCCTAGGTTCAATCGTATCCATAACCGGATCTCTAACGCTAGCCCTCAACATAACCCTAACCCTAGGTCCAATCGGAACCCTAACCGGATCTGTGTACCTAGCCCTCAACATAACCCTAACCCTAGGTCCAATCGGAACCCTAACCGGATCTCTAACCCTAGCCCTCAACCTAACCCTAACCCTAGGTCCAATCGCAACCCTAACCGGATCTCTAACCCTAGCCCTCAACATAACCCTAACCCTAGGTTCAATCGTATCCCTAACCGGATCTCTAAAGCTAGCCCTCAACATAACCCTAACCCTAGGTCCAATCGGAACCCTAACCGGATATCTAACCCTGGCCCTCTACATAACCCTAACCCTAGGTCCAATCGGAACCCTAACCGGATATGTGTACCTAGACCTCAACATAACCCTAACCCTAGGTCCAATCGGAACCCTAACCGGATCTCTAACGCTAGCCCTCAACATAACCCTAACCCTAGGTCCAATCGGAACCCTAAACGGATATCTAAACCTAGCCCTCAACATAACCCGAACCCTAGGTTCAATCGCAACCCTAACCGGATCTCTAACCCTAGCCCTCAACATAACCCTAACCCTAGGTTCAATCGTATCCCTAACCGGATCTCTAACGCTAGCCCTCAACATAACCCTAACCCTAGGTCCAATCGGAACCCTAACCGGATCTGTATACCTAGCCCTCAACATAACCCTAACCCTAGGTCCAATCGGAACCCTAACCGTATCTCTAACCCTAGCCCTCAACCTAACCCTAACCCTAGGTCCAATCGCAACCCTAACCGGATCTCTAACCCTAGCCCTCAACATAACCCTAACCCTAGGTTCAATCGTATCCCTAACCGGATCTCTAACCCTAGCCCTCAGCATAACCCTAACCCTAGGTTCAATCGTATCCCTAACCGGATCTCTAACGCTAGCCCTCAACATAACCCTAACTCTAGGTCCAATCGGAACCCTAACCGGATCTGTATACCTAGCCCTCAACATAACCCTAACCCTAGGTCCAATCGGAACCCTAACCGGATCTCTAACCCTAGCCCTCAACCTAACCCTAACCCTAGGTCCAATCGCAACCCTAACCGGATCTCTAACCCTAGCCCTCAACATAACCCTAACCCTAGGTCCAATCGGAACCCTAAACGGATATCTAACCCTAGCCCTCAACATAACCCTAACCCCAGGTCCAATCGGAACCCTAATCGGATCTGTATACCTAGCCCTCAACATAACACTAACCCTAGGTCCAATCGGAACCCTAACGGGATCTGTATACCTAGCCCTCAACATAACCCTAACCCTAGGTCCAATCGGAACCCTAACCGGATCTGTGTACCTAGCCCTCAACATAACCCTAACCCTAGGTCCAATCGGAACCCCAACCGGAACTCTAACCCTAGCCCTCAACATAACCCTAACCCTAGGTCCAATCGGAAGCCTAACCGGATCTCTAACCCTAGCCCTCAACATAACCCTAACCCTAGGTCCAATCGGAACCCTAACCGGATCTCTAACCCTAGCTCTCAACATAACCCTAACCCTAGGTCCAATCGGAACCCTAACCGGATCTGTGTACCTAGACCTCAACATAACCCTAACCCTAGGTCCAATCGGAACCCTAACCGGATCTGTATACCTAGCCTTCAACATAACCCTAACCCTAGGTCCAATCGGATCCCTAACAGGATCTCTAACCCTAGCCCTCAACATAACCCTAACCCTAGGTTCAATCGTATCCATAACCGGATCTCTAACGCTAGCCCTCAACATAACCCTAACCCTAGGTCCAATCGGAACCCTAACCGGATCTGTGTACCTAGCCCTCAACATAACCCTAACCCTAGGTCCAATCGGAACCCTAACCGGATCTCTAACCCTAGCCCTCAACCTAACCCTAACCCTAGGTCCAGTCGCAACCCTAACCGGATCTCTAACCCTAGCCCTCAACATAACCCTAACCCTAGGTTCAATCGTATCCCTAACCGGATCTCTAAAGCTAGCCCTCAACATAACCCTAACCCTAGGTCCAATCGGACCCTAACCGGATATCTAACCCTGGCCCTCTACATAACCCTAACCCTAGGTCCAATCGGAACCCTAACAGGATCTCTAACCCTAGCCCTCAACATAACCCTAACCCTAGGTTCAATCGTATCCCTAACCGGATCTCTAACGCTAGCCCTCAACATAACCCTAACCCTAGGTCCAATCGGAACCCTAACCGGATCTGTATACCTCGCCCTCAACATAACCCTAACCCTACGTCCAATCGGAACCCTAACCGGATCTCTAACCCTAGCCCTCAACCTAACCCTAACCCTAGCTCCAATCGCAACCCTAACCGGATCTCTAACCCTAGCCCTCAACATAACCCTAACCCTAGGTTCAATCGTATCCCTAACCGGATCTCTAACGCTAGCCCTCAACATAACCCTAACCCTAGGTCCAATCGGAACCCTAACCGGATCTGTATACCTAGTCTCAACATAACCCTAACCCTAGGTCCAATCGGAACCGTAACCGGAACTCTAACCCTAGCCCTCAACATAACCCTAACCCTAGGTCCAATCGGAACCCTAACCGGATCTCTAACCCTAGCTCTCAACGTAACCCTAACCCTAGGTCCAATCGGAACCCTAACCGGAACTCTAACCCTAGCCCTCAAAATAACCCTAACCCTAGGTCCAATCGGAACCCTAAGCGGATCTCTAACCCTAGCGCTCAACATATCACTAACCCTAGGTCCAATCAGAACCCTAAACGGATATCTAACCCTAGCCCTCAACATAACCCTAACCCTAGATCCAATCGGAACCCTAAACGGATATCTAACCCTAGCCCTCAACATAACCCTAACCCTAGGTCCAATCGGAACCCTAACCGGATATCTAACCCTAGCCCTCAACATAACCCTAACCCTAGTTCCAATCGGAACCCTAACAGGATCTCTACCCCAGCCCTCAACATAACCCTAACGCTAAGTCCAATCGGAACCCTAACCGGATCTCTAACCCTAGCCCTCAACATAACCCTAAAACTGGGTCCAATTGGAACCCTAACCGGATCTGTGTACCTAGCCCTAAACATAACCCTAACCCTTGGTCCAATCGGAACCCCAACCGGATCTCTAACCCTAGCCCTCAACATAACCCTAACCCTAGGTCCAATCAGAACCCTAAACGGATATCTAACCCTAGCCCTCAACATAACCCTAACCCTAGGTCCAATCGGAACCCTAAACGGATTTCTAACCGTAGCCATCAACATAACCCTAACCGTAGGTCCAATCGGAACCCTAACCGAATCTCTAACCCTAGCCCTCAACATAACCCTAAAACTGGGTCCAATTGGAACCCTAACCGGATCTGTGTACCTAGCCCTAAACATAACCCTAACCCTTGGTCCAATCGGAACCCCAACCGGATCTCTAACCCTAGCCCTCAACATAACCCTAACCCTAGGTCCAATCGGAACCCTAAACGGATATCTAACCCTAGCCCTCAACATAACCCTAACCCTAGGTCCAATCGGAACCCTAAACGGATTTCTAACCGTAGCCATCAACATAACCCTAACCCTAGGTCCAATCGGAACCCTAACCGGATCTGTATACCTAGCCCTCAACATAACACTAACCCTAGGTCCAATCGGAACCCTAACCGTATCTGTATACCTAGCCCTCAACATAACCCTAACCCTAGGTCCAATCGGAACCCTAACCGGATCTCTAACACTAGCCCACAACATAACCCTAACCTTAGGTCCAATCGGAACCCTGACCGGATCTGTGTACCTAGCCCTCAACATAACCCTAACCCTAGGTCCAATCGGAACCCCAACCGGAACTCTAACCCTAGCCCTCAACATAACCCTAACCCTAGGTCCAATCGGAAGCCTAACCGGATCTCTAACCCTAGCCCTCAACGTAACCCTAACCCTAGGTCCAATCGGAACCCGAACCGGATCTCTAACCCTAGCTCTCAACATAACCCTAACCCTAGGTCCAATCGGAAGCCTAACCGGATATCTAACCCTAGCCCTCTACATAACCCTAACCCTAGTTCCAATCGGGCCCTAACAGGATCTCTAACCCAGCCCGCAACATAACCCTAACCCTAGGTCCAATCGGAACCCTAAACGGATATCTAAACCTAGCCCTCAACATAACCCTAACCCTAGGTCCAATAGGAACCCTAACCGGATATCTAATCCTGGCCCTCTACATAACCCTAACCCTAGGTCCAATCGGAACCCTAACCGGATCTGTGTACCTAGACCTCAACATAACCCTAACCCTAGGTCCAATCGAAACCCTAACCGGATCTGTATACCTAGCCCTCAACATAACCCTAACCCTAGGTCCAATCGGAACCCTAATCGGAACTCTAACCCTAGCCCTCAACCTAACCCTGACCCTAGGTCCAATCGGAACCCTAAACGGATATCTAAACCTAGCCCTCAACATAACCCTAACCCTAGGTCCAATAGGAACCCTAACCGGATATCTAACCCTGGCCCTCTACATAACCCTACCCTAGGTCAAATCGGAACCCTAACCGGATCTGTGTACGTAGACCTCAACATAACCCTAACCCTAGGTCCAATCGGAACCCTAACCGGATCTGTATACCTAGCCCTCAACATAACCCTAACCCTAGGTCCAATCGGAACCCTAATCGGATCTCTAACCCTAGCCCTCAACCTAACCCTAACCCTAGGTCCAATCGGAACCCTAAACGGATATCTAAACCTAGCCCTCAACATAACCCTAACCCTAGGTCCAATCGGAACCCTAACCGGATATCTAACCCTAGCCCTCTACATAACCCTAACCCTAGTTCCAATCGGGCCCTAACAGGATCTCTAACCCAGCCCGCAACATAACCCTAACCCTAGGTCCAATCGGAACCCTAAACGGATATCTAAACCTCGCCCTCAACATAACCCTAACCCTAGGTCCAATAGGAACCCTAACCGGATATCTAACCCTGGCCCTCTACATAACCCTAACCCTAGGTCCAATCGGAACCCTAACCGGATATCTAACCGTGGCCCTCTACATAACCCTAACCCTAGGTCCAATCGGAACCCTAACCGGATCTGTGTACCTAGACCTCAACATAACCCTAACCCTAGGTCCAATCGGAACCCTAACCGGATCTGTATACCTAGCCCTCAACATAACCCTAACCCTAGGTCCAATCGGAACCCTAATCGGATCTCTAACCCTAGCCCTCAACCTAACCCTAACCCTAGGTCCAATCGCAACCCTAACCGGATCTCTAACCCTAGCCCTCAACATAACCCTAACCCTAGGTTCAATCGTATCCCTAGCCGGATCTCTAACGCTAGCCCTCAACATAACCCTAACCCTAGGTCCAATCGGAACCCTAAACGGATATCTAAACCTAGCCCTCAACATAACCCTAACCCTAGGTTCAATCGGAACCCTAACCGGATATCTAACCCTGGCCCTCTACATAACCCTAACCCTAGGTCCAATCGGAACCCTAACCGGATCTGTGTACCTAGACCTCAACATAACCCTAACCCTAGGTCCAATCGGAACCCTAACCGGATCTGTATACCTAGCCCTCAACATAACCCTAACCCTAGGTCCAATCGGAACCCTAACAGGATCTTTAACCCTAGCCCTCAACATAACCCTAACCCTAGGTTCAATCGTATCCCTAACCGGATCTCTAACGCTAGCCCTCAACATAACCCTAACCCTAGGTCCAATCGGAACCCTAACCGGATCTGTATACCTCGCCCTCAACATAACCCTAACCCTAGGTCCAATCGGAACCCTAACCGGATCTCTAACCCTAGCCCTCAACCTAACCCTAACCCTAGCTCCAATCGCAACCCTAACCGGATCTCTAACCCTAGCCCTCAACATAACCCTAACCCTAGGTTCAATCGTATCCCTAACCGGATCTCTAACGCTAGCCCTCAACATAACCCTAGCCCTAGGTCCAATCGGAACCCTAACCGTATCTGTATACCTAGCCCTCAACATAACCCTAACCCTAGGTCCAATCGGAACCCTAACCGGATCTGTATACCTAGCCCTCAACATAACCCTAACCCTAGGTCCAATCGGAACCCTAATCGGATCTCTAACCCTAGCCCTCAACCTAACCCTAACCCTAGGTCCAATCGCAACCCTAACCGGATCTCTAACCCTAGCCCTCAACATAACCCTAACCCTAGGTTCAATCGTATCCCTAACCGGATCTCTAAAGCTAGCCCTCAACATAACCCTAACCCTAGGTCCAATCGGAACCCTAAACGGATATCTAAACCTAGCCCTCAACATAACCCTAACCCTAGGTCCAATCGGAACCCTAACCGGATATCTAACCCTGGCCCTCTACATAACCCTAACCCTAGGTCCAATCGGAACCCTAACCGGATCGGTGTACCTACACCTCAACATAACCCTAACCCTAGGTCCAATCGGAACCCTAACCGGATCTGTATACCTAGCCCTCAACATAACCCTAACCCTAGGTCCAATCGGAACCCTAACAGGATCTTTAACCCTAGCCCTCAACATAACCCTAACCCTAGGTTCAATCGTATCCCTAACCGGATCTCTAACGCTAGCCCTCAACATAACCCTAACCCTAGGTCCAATCGGAACCCTAACCGGATCTCTAACCCTAGCCCTCAACCTAACCCTAACCCTAGCTCCAATCGCAACCCTAACCGGATCTCTAACCCTAGCCCTCAACATAACCCTAACCCTAGGTTCAATCGTATCCCTAACCGGATCTCTAACGCTAGCCCTCAACATAACCCTAACCCTAGGTCCAATCGGAACCCTAACCGTATCTGTATACCTAGCCCTCAACATAACCCTAACCCTAGGTCCAATCGGAACCCTAACCGGATCTGTATACCTAGCCCTCAACATAACCCTAACCCTAGGTCCAATCGGAACCCTAATCGGATCTCTAACCCTAGCCCTCAACCTAACCCTAACCCTAGGTCCATTCGCAACCCTAACCGGATCTCTAACCCTAGCCCTCAACATAACCCTAACCCTAGGTTCAATCGTATCCCTAACCGGATCTCTAACGCTAGCCCTCAACATAACCCTAACCCTAGGTCCAATCGGAACCCTAAACGGATATCTAAACCTAGCCCTCAACATAACCCTAACCCTAGGTCCAATCGGAACCCTAACCGGATATCTAACCCTGGCCCTCTACATAACCCTAACCCTAGGTCCAATCGGAACCCTAACCGGATCTGTGTACCTAGACCTCAACATAACCCTAACCCTAGGTCCAATCGGAACCCTAACCGGATCTGTATACCTAGCCCTCAACATAACCCTAACCCTAGGTCCAATCGGAACCCTAACAGGATCTTTAACCCTAGCCCTCAACATAACCCTAACCCTAGGTTCAATCGTATCCCTAACCGGATCTCTAACGCTAGCCCTCAACATAACCCTAACCCTAGGTCCAATCGGAACCCTAACCGGATCTGTATACCTCGCCCTCAACATAACCCTAACCCTAGGTCCAATCGGAACTCTAACCGGATCTCTAACCCTAGCCCTCAACCTAACCCTAACCCTAGCTCCAATCGCAACGCTAACCGGATCTCTAACCCTAGCCCTCAACATAACCCTAACCCTAGGTTCAATCGTATCCCTAACCGGATCTCTAACGCTAGCCCTCAACATAACCCTAACCCTAGGTCCAATCGGAACCCTAACCGTATCTGTATACCTAGCCCTCAACATAACCCTAACCCTAGGTCCAATCGGAACCCTAACCGGATCTCTAACCCTAGCCCTCAACATAACCCTAACCCTAGGTCCAATCGGAACCGTAACCGGAACTCTAAACCTAGCCCTCAACATAACCCTAACCCTAGGTCCAATCGGAACCCTAAACGGATATCTAACCCTAGCCCTCAACATAACCCTAACCCTAGGTCCAATCGGAACCCTAAACGGATTTCTAACCGTAGCCATCAACATAATCCTAACCCTAGGTCCAATCGGAACCCTAACCAGATCTGTATACCTAGCCCTCAACATAACCCTAACCCTAGGTCCAATCGGAACCCTAACCGGATCTCTAACCCTAGCCCACAACATAACACTAACCCTAGGTCCAATCGGAACCCTAACCGGATCTGTGTACCTAGCCCTCAACATAACCCTAACCCTAGGTCCAATCGGAACCCATCCGGAACTCTAACCCTAGCCCTCAACATAACCCTAACCCTAGGTCCAATCGGAAGCCTAACCGGATCTCTAACCCTAGCCCTCAACGTAAACCTAACCCTAGGTCCAATCGGAACCCTAACCGGATCTCTAACCCTAGCTCTCAACATAACCCTAACCCTAGGTCTAATCGGAACCCTAACCGGATCTGTGTACCTAGACCTCAACATAACCCTAACCCTAGGTCCAATCGGAACCCTAACCGGATCTGTATACCTAGCCCTCAACATAACCCTAACCCTAGGTCCAATCGGAACCCTAACAGGATCTCTAACCCTAGCCCTCAACATAACCCTAACCCTAGGTTCAATCGTATCCCTAACCGGATCTCTAACCCTACCCCTCAACATAGCCCTAACCCTAGGTCCAATCGGAACCCTAACCGGATCTGTATACCTAGCCCTCAACATAACCCTAACCCTAGGTCCAATCGGAACCCTAACCGGATCTCTAACCCTAGCCCTCAACCTAACCCTAACCCTAGGTCCAATCGCAACCCTAACCGGATCTCTAACCCTAGCCCTCAACATAACCCTAACCCTAGGTCCAATCGGAACCCTAAACGGATATCTAAACCTAGCCCTCAACATAACCCTAACCCTAGGTCCAATCGGAACCCTAACCGGATATCTAACCCTGGCCCTCTACATAACCCTAACCCTAGGTCCAATCGGAACCCTAACCGGATCTGTGTACCTAGACCTCAACATAACCCTAACCCTAGGTCCAATCGGAACCCTAACCGGATCTGTATACCTAGCCCTCAACATAACCCTAACCCTAGGTCCAATCGGAACCCTAACAGGATCTCTAACCCTAGCCCTCAACATAACCCTAACCCTAGGTTCAATCGTATCCCTAACCGGATCTCTAACGCTAGCCCTCAACATAACCCTAACCCTAGGTCCAATCGGAACCCTAACCGGATCTGTATACCTAGCCCTCAACATAACCCTAACCCTAGGTCCAATCGGAACCCTAACCGGATCTCTAACCCTAGCCCTCAACATAACCCTAACCCTAGGTCCAATCGGAACCGTAACCGGATCTCTAACCCTAGCCCTCAACATAACCCTAACCCTAGGTCCAATCAAAACCCTAACTGGATCTCTAACCCTAGCCCTCAATATAACCCTAACCTTAGGTCCAATCGGAACCCTAACCGGATCTCTAACCCTAGCCCTCAATATAACCCTAACCCTAGGTCCAATCGGAACCCTAACCGGATCTCTAACCCTAGCCCTCAAACTATCCCTAACCCTAGGTCCAATCGCAACCCTAACCGGATCTCTAACCCTAGCCCTCAACATAACCCGAACCCTTGGTCCAATCGGAACCCTAAGCGGATCTCTAACCCTAGCCCTCAACATAACCCTAACCCTAGGTCCAATCGGAACCCTAACCGGATCTCTAACCCTAGCCCTCAACATAACCCTAACCCTAGGTCCAATCGGAACCCTAACCGGATCTCTAACCCTAGCCCTCAACATAACCCTAACCCTAGGTCCAATCGGAACCCTAACCGGATCTCTAACCCTAGCTCTCAACGTAACCCTAACCCTAGGTCCAATCGGAACAGTAAACGGATATCTAACCCTAGCCCTCAACATAACCCGAACCTTGGTCCAATCGGAACCCTAACCGGATCTCTAACCCTAGCCCTCAACATAACCCTAACCCTAGGTCCAATCGGAACCCTAACCGGATCTCTAACCCTAGCTCTCAACGTAACCCTAACCCTAGGTCCAATCGGAACAGTAAACGGATATCTAACCCTAGCCCTCAACATAACCCGAACCTTGGTCCAATCGGAAACCTAACCGGATCTCTAAACCTCGCCCTCAACATAACCCTAATCCTAGGTCCAATCGGAACCCTAACCGGATCTCTACACCTCGCCCTCAACATAACCCTAACCCTAGGTCCAATCGGAACCCTTGCCGGTTCTCTACCCCTCGCCCTCAACATAACCCTAACCCTAGGTCCAATCGGAACCCTAACCGGATATCTAACCCTAGCCCTCTACATAACCCTAACCCTAGTTCCAATCGGAACCGTAACAGGATCTCTAACCCAGCCCGCAACATTACCCTAACCCTAGGTCCAATCGAAACCCTAAACGGATATCTAAACCTAGCCCTCAACATAACCCTAACCCTACGTCCAATCGGAACCCTGACCGGATATCTAACCCTAGCCCTCTACATAACCCTAACCCTAGGTCCAATCGGAACCCTTACCGGATCTGTGTACCTAGACCTCAACATAACCCTAACCCTAGGTCCAATCGGAACCCTAACCGGATCTGTATACCTAGCCCTCAACATAAGCCTAACCCTAGGTCCAATCGGAACCCTAACCGGATCTCTACCCCTCGCCCTCAACCTAGCCCTAACCCTAGGTCCAATCGCAACCCTAACCGGATCTCTAACCCTAGCCCTCAACATAACCCTAACCCTAGGTTCAATCGTATCCCTAACCGGATCTCTAACGCTAGCCCTCAACATAACCCTAACCCTAGGTCCAATCGGAACCCTAACCGGATCTCTAACCCTAGCTCTCAACATAACCCTAACCCTAGGTCCAATCCGTACCCTAACCGGATCTCTAACCCTAGCCCTCAACATAAACCTAACCCTACGTCCAATCGGAACCCTAACCGGATTTCTAACCCTAGCCTTCAACATAACCCTAACCCTAGGTCCAATCGGAACCCTAACCGGATCTGTATACCTAGCCCTCAACATAACCCTAACCCTAGGTCCAATCGGAACCCTAACCGGATCTGTGTACCTAGCCCTCAACATAACCTTAACCCTAGGTCCAATCGGAACCCCAACCGGATCTCTAAACCTAGCCCTCAACATAACCCTAATCCTAGGTCCAATCGGAAGCTTAACCGGATCTCTAACCCTAGCCCTCAACATAACCCTAACCCTAGGTCCAATCGGAACCCTAACCGGATCTCTAACCCTAGCCCTCAACATAACCCTAACCCTAGGTCCAATCGGAACCCTAACCGGAACTCTAACCGTAGCCCTCAAAATAACCCTAACCCTAGGTCCAATCGGAACCCTAAGCGGATCTCTAACCCTAGCGCTCAACATATCACTAACCCTAGGTCCAATCGGAACCCTAAACGGATATCTAACCCTAGCCCTCAACATAACCCTAACCCTAGGTCCAATCGGAACCCTAAACGGATATCTAATCCTAGCCCTCAACATAACCCTAACCCTAGGTCCATTCGGAACCCTAACCGGATATCTAACCCTAGCCCTCAACATAACCGTAACCCTAGTTCCAATCGGAACCCTAACAGGATCTCTACCCCAGCCCTCAACATAACCCTAACGCTAGGTCCAATCGGAACCCTAACCGGATCTCTACCCCTCGCCCGCAACATAATCCTAACCCGAGGTCCAATCGGAACCCTAACCGGATCTCTACATCTCGCCCTCAACATAACCCTAAACCTTGGTCCAATCGGAACCCTAACCGGATATCTAACACTAGCCCTCAACATAACCCTAACCCTAGGTAAAAATCGGAACCCTAACCGGATCTCTAACCCTAGCTCTCAACATAACCCTAACCCTAGGTCCAATCTGAACCCTAACCGGATCTCTAACCCTAGCCCTCAACATAACCCTAACACTAGGTCCAATCGGAACCCTAACGGGATTTCTAACCCTAGCCTTCAACATAACCCTAACCCTAGGTCCAATCGGAACCCTAACCGGATCTGTATACCTAGCCCTCAACATAACCCTAAACCTATGTCCAATCGGAATCCTAACAGGATCTCTACCCCTCGCCCTCAACATAACCCTAACCCTAGGTCAAATCGGAACCCTAACCCGATCTCTAAACCTAGCCCTCAACATAACCCTAACCGTAGGTCCAATCGGAACCCTAACCGAATCTCTAACCCTAGCCCTCAACATAACCCTAAAACTGGGTCCAATTGGAACCCTAACCGGGTCTGTGTACCTAGCCCTAAACATAACCCTAACCCTTGGTCCAATCGGAACCCCAACCGGATCTCTAACCCTAGCCCTGAACATACCCTAACCCAAGGTCCAATCGGAAACCTAAACGGATATCTAACCCTAGCCCCCAACATCACCCTAACCCTAGGTCCAATCGGAACCCTAACCGGATCTCTAACCCTAGCCCACAACATAACCCTAACCCTAGGTCCAATCGGAACCCTAACCGGATCTGTGTACCTAGCCCTCAACATAACCCTATCCCTAGGTCCAATCGGAACCCCAACCGGAACTCTAACCCTAGCCCTCAACATAACCCTAACCCTAGGTCCAATCGGAAGCCTAACCGGATCTCTAACCCTAGCCCTCAACGTAACCCTAACCCTAGGTCCAATCGGAACCCTAACCGGATCTCTATCCCTAGCTCTCAACATAACCCTAACCCTAGGTCCAATCGGAACCCTAACCGGATATCTAACCCTAGCCCTCTACATAACCCTAACCCTAGTTCCAATCGGAACCCTAACAGGATCTCTAACCCAGCCCGCAACATAACCCTAACCCTAGGTCCAATCGGAACCCTAAATGGATATCTAAACCTAGCCCTCAACATAACCCTAACCCTAGGTCCAATCGGAACCCTAACCGGATATCTAACCCTGGCCCTCTACATAACCCTAACCCTAGGTCCAATCGGAACCCTAACCGGATCTGTGTACCTACACCTCAACATAACCCTAACCCTAGGTCCAATCGGAACCCTAACCGGATCTGTATACCTAGCCCTCAACATAACCCTAACCCTAGGTCCAATCGGAACCCTAACAGGATCTCTAACCCTAGCCCTCAACATAACCCTAACCCTAGGTTCAATCGTATCCCTAACCGGATCTCTAACGCTAGCCCTCAACATAACCCTAACCCTAGGTCCAATCGGAACCCTAACCGGATCTGTATACCTAGCCCTCAACATAACCCTAACCCTAGGTCCAATCGGAACCCTAATCGGATCTCTAACCCTAGCCCACAACCTAACCCTAACCCTAGGTCCAATCGCAACCCTAACCGGATCTCTAACCCTAGCCCTCAACATAACCCTAACCCTAGGTTCAATCGTATCCATAACCGGATCTCTAACGCTAGCCCTCAACATAACCCTAACCCTAGGTCCAATCGGAACCCTAAACGGATATCTAAACCTAGCCCTCAACATAACCCTAACCCTAGGTCCAATCGGAACCCTAACCGGATATCTAACCCTGGCCCTCTACATAACCCTAACCCTAGGTCCAATCGGAACCCTATCCGGATCTGTGTTCCTAGACCTCAACATAACCCTAACCCTAGTTCCAATCGGAACCCTAACCGGATCTGTATACCTAGCCCTCAACATAACCCTAACCCTAGGTCCAATCGGAACCCTAACAGGATCTCTAACCCTAGCCCTCAACATAACCCTAACCGTAGGTTCAATCGTATCCCTAAGCGGATCTCTAACGCTAGCCCTCAACATAACCCTAACCCTAGGTCCAATCGGAACCCTAACCGGATCTGTATACCTCGCCCTCAACATAACCCTAACCCTAGGTCCAATCGGAACCCTAACCGGATCTCTAACCCTAGCCCTCAACCTAACCCTAACCCTAGCTCCAATCGCAACCCTAACCGGATCTCTAACCCTAGCCCTCAACATAACCCTAACCCTAGGTCCAATCGGAACCCTAACCGGATCTGTATACCTAGCCCTCAACATAACCCTAACCCTAGGTCCAATCGGAACCCTAACCGGATCTCTAACGCTAGCCCTCAACATAACCCTAACCCTAGGTCCAATCGGAACCGTAACCGGAACTCTAACCCTAGCCGTCAACATAACCCTAACCCTAGGTCCAATCGGAACCCTAAACGGATATCTAACCCTAGCCCTCAACATAACCCTAACCCTAGGTCCAATCGGAACCCTAAACGGATTTCTAACCGTAGCCATCAACATAATCCTAACCCTAGGTCCAATCGGAACCCTAACCGGATCTGTATACCTGGCCCTCAACATAACACTAACCCTAGGTCCAATCGGAACCCTAACCGGATCTGTATACCTAGCCCTCAACATAACCCTAACCCTAGGTCCAATCGGAACCCTAACCGGATCTCTAACCCTAGCCCACAACATAACCCTAACCCTAGGTCCAATCGGAACCCTAACCGGATCTGTGTACCTAGCCCTCAACATAACCCTAAGCCTAGGTCCAATCGGAACCCCAACCGGAACTCTAACCCTAGCCCTCAACATAACCCTAACCCTAGGTCCAATCGGAAGCCTAACCGGATCTCTAACCCTAGCCCTCAACGTAACCCTAACCCTAGGTCCAATCGGAACCCTAACCAGATCTCTAACCCTAGCTCTCAACATAACCCTAACCCTAGGTCCAATCGGAACCCTAACCGGATCTGTGTACCTAGACCTCAACATAACCCTAACCCTAGGTCCAATCGGAACCCTAACAGGATCTCTAACCCTAGCCCTCAACATAACCCTAACCCTAGGTCCAATCGGAACCCTAACAGGATCTCTAACCCTAGCCCTCAACATAACCCTAACCCTAGGTTCAATCGTATCCCTAACCGGATCTCTAACGCTAGCCCTAAACATAACCCTAACCCTAGGTCCAATCGGAACCCTAACCGGATCTGTATACCTAGCCCTCAACATAACCCTAACCCTAGGTCCAATCGGAACCCTAACCGGATCTCTAACCCTAGCTCTCAACATAACCCTAACCCTAGGTCCAATCGGAACCCTAACCGGATCTGTGTACCTAGACCTCAACATAACCCTAACCCTAGGTCCAATCGGAACCCTAACCGGATCTGTATACCTAGCCCTCAACATAACCCTAACCCTAGGTCCAATCGGAACCCTAACCGGATCTCTAACCCTAGCCCTCAACATAACCCTAACCCTAGGTTCAATCGTATCCCTAACCGGATCTCTAACCCTAGCCCTCAACATAGCCCTAACCCTAGGTCCAATCGGAACCCTAACCGGATCTGTACACCTAGCCCTCAACATAACCCTAACCCTAGGTCCAATCGGAACCCTAACCGGATCTCTACCCCTCGCCCGCAACATAATCCTAACCCGAGGTCCAATCGGAACCCTAACCGGATCTCTACATCTCGCCCTCAACATAACCCTAAACCTTGGTCCAATCGGAACCCTAACCGGATATCTAACACTAGCCCTCAACATAACCCTAACCCTAGGTAAAAATCGGAACCCTAACCGGATCTCTAACCCTAGCTCTCAACATAACCCTAACCCTAGGTCCAATCTGAACCCTAACCGGATCTCTAACCCTAGCCCTCAACATAACCCTAACACTAGGTCCAATCGGAACCCTAACGGGATTTCTAACCCTAGCCTTCAACATAACCCTAACCCTAGGTCCAATCGGAACCCTGACCGGATCTGTATACCTAGCCCTCAACATAACCCTAAACCTATGTCCAATCGGAATCCTAACAGGATCTCTACCCCTCGCCCTCAACATAACCCTAACCCTAGGTCAAATCAGAACCCTAACCCGATCTCTAAACCCAGTCCTCAACATAACCCTAACCGTAGGTCCAATCGGAACCCTAACCGAATCTCTAACCCTAGTCCTCAACATAACCCTAAAACTGGGTCCAATTGGAACCCTAACCGGGTCTGTGTACCTAGCCCTAAACATAACCCTAACCCTTGGTCCAATCGGAACCCCAACCGGATCTCTAACCCTAGCCCTCAACATACCCTAACCCTAGGTCCAATCGGAAACCTAAACGGATATCTAACCCTAGCCCTCAACATCACCCTAACCCTAGGTCCAATCGGAACCCTAACCGGATCTGTATACCTAGCCCTCAACATAACTCTAACCCTAGGTCCAATCGGAACCCTAACCGGATCTCTAACCCTAGCCCTCAACCTAACCCTAACCCTAGGTCCAATCGCAACCCTAACCGGATCTCTAACCCTAGCCCTCAACATAACCCTAACCCTAGGTTCAATCGTATCCCTAACCGGATCTCTAACCCTAGCCCTCAGCATAACCCAAACCCTAGGTTCAATCGTATCCCTAACCGGATCTCTAACGCTAGCCCTCAACATAACCCTAACTCTAGGTCCAATCGGAACCCTAACCGGATCTGTATACCTAGCCCTCAACATAACCCTAACCCTAGGTCCAATCGGAACCCTAACCGGATCTCTAACCCTAGCCCTCAACCTAACCCTAACCCTAGGTCCAATCGCAACCCTAACCGGATCTCTAACCCTAGCCCTCAACATAACCCTAACCCTAGGTCCAATCGGAACCCTAAACGGATATCTAACCCTAGCCCTCAACATAACCCTAACCCTAGGTCCAATCGGAACCCTAACCGGATCTGTATACCTAGCCCTCAACATAACACTAACCCTAGGTCCAATCGGAACCCTAACCGGATCTGTATACCTAGCCCTCAACATAACCCTAACCCTAGGTCCAATCGGAACCCTAACCGGATCTGTGTACCTAGCCCTCAACATAACCCTAACCCTAGGTCCAATCGGAAACCCAACCGGAACTCTAACCCTAGCCCTCAACATAACCCTAACCCTAGGTCCAATCGGAAGCCTAACCGGATCTCTAACCCTAGCCCTCAACGTAACCCTAACCCTAGGTCCAATCGGAACCCTAACCGGATCTCTAACCCTAGCTCTCAACATAACCCTAACCCTAGGTCCAATCGGAACCCTAACCGGATCTGTGTACCTAGACCTCAACATAACCCTAACCCTAGGTCCAATCGGAACCCTAACCGGATCTGTATACCTAGCCCTCAACATAACCCTAACCCTAGGTCCAATCGGATCCCTAACAGGATCTCTAACCCTAGCCCTCAACATAACCCTAACCCTAGGTTCAATCGTATCCATAACCGGATCTCTAACGCTAGCCCTCAACATAACCCTAACCCTAGGTCCAATCGGAACCCTAACCGGATCTGTGTACCTAGCCCTCAACATAACCCTAACCCTAGGTCCAATCGGAACCCTAACCGGATCTCTAACCCTAGCCCTCAACCTAACCCTAACCCTAGGTCCAATCGCAACCCTAACCGGATCTCTAACCCTAGCCCTCAACATAACCCTAACCCTAGGTTCAATCGTATCCCTAACCGGATCTCTAAAGCTAGCCCTCAACATAACCCTAACCCTAGGTCCAATCGGAACCCTAAACGGATATCTAAACCTAGCCCTCAACATAACCCTAACCCTAGGTCCAATCGGAACCCTAACCGGATATCTAACCCTGGCCCTCTACATAACCCTAACCCTAGGTCCAATCGGAACCCTAACAGGATCTCTAACCCTAGCCCTCAACATAACCCTAACCCTAGGTTCAATCGTATCCCTAACCGGATCTCTAACGCTAGCCCTCAACATAACCCTAACCCTAGGTCCAATCGGAACCCTAACCGGATCTGTATACCTCGCCCTCAACATAACCCTAACCCTAGGTCCAATCGGAACCCTAACCGGATCTCTAACCCTAGCCCTCAACCTAACCCTAACCCTAGCTCCAATCGCAACCCTAACCGGATCTCTAACCCTAGCCCTCAACATAACCCTAACCCTAGGTTCAATCGTATCCCTAACCGGATCTCTAACGCTAGCCCTCAACATAACCCTAACCCTAGGTCCAATCGGAACCCTAACCGGATCTGTATACCTAGCCCTCAACATAACCCTAACCCTAGGTCCAATCGGAACCGTAACCGGAACTCTAACCCTAGCCCTCAACATAACCCTAACCCTAGTTCCAATCGTAACCCTAACAGGATCTCTACCCCAGCCCTCAACATAACCCTAACGCTAGGTCCAATCGGAACCCTAACCGGATCTCTACCCCTCGCCCGCAACATAACCCTAACCCGAAGTCCAATCGGAACACTAACCGGATATCTAACACTAGCCCTCAACATAACCCTAAACCTAGGTAAAAATCGGAACCCTAACCGGATCTCTAACCCTAGCTCTCAACATAAACCTAACCCTAGGTCCAATCTGAACCCTAACCGGATCTCTAACCCTAGCCCTCAACATAACCCTAACACTAGGTCCAATCGGAACCCTAACGGGATTTCTAACCCTAGCCTTCAACATAACCCTAACCCTAGGTCCAATCGGAACCCTAACCGGATCTCTATACCTAGCCCTCAACATAACCCTAACCCTAGGTCCAATCGGAAGCCTAACCGGATCTGTATACCTAGCCCTCAACATAACCCTAAACCTATGTCCAATCGGAATCCTAACAGGATCTCTACCCCTCGCCCTCAACATAACCCTAACCCTAGGTCCAATCGGAACCCTAACCGGATCTCTAACCCTAGCCCACAACATAACCCTAACCCTAGGTCCAATCGGAACCCTAACCGGATCTGTGTACCTAGCCCTCAACATAACCCTAACCCTAGGTGCAATCGGAACCCCAACCGGAACTCTAACCCTAGCCCTCAACATAACCCTAACCCTAGGTCCAATTGGAAGCCTAACCGGATCTCTAACCCTAGCCCTCAACGTAACCCTAACCCTAGGTCCAATCGGAACCCTAACCGGATCTCTAACCCTAGCTCTCAACATAACCCTAACCCTAGGTCCAATCGGAACCCTAACCGGATATCTAACCCTAGCCCTCTACATAACCCTAACCCTAGTTCCAATCGGAACCCTAACAGGATCTCTAACCCAGCCCGCAACATAACCCTAACCCTAGGTCCAATCGGAACCCTAAACGGATATCTAAACCTAGCCCTCAACATAACCCTAACCCTAGGTCCAATCGGAACCCTAACCGGATATCTAACCCTGGCCCTCTACATAACCCTAACTCTAGGTCCAATCGGAACCCTAACCGGATCTGTGTACCTAGACCTCAACATAACCCTAAACCTAGGTCCAATCGGAACCCTAACCGGATCTGTATACCTAGCCCTCAACATAACCTTAACCCTAGGTCCAATCGGAACCCTAACAGGATCTCTAACCCTAGCCCTCAACATAACCCTAACCCTAGGTTCAATCGTATCCCTAACCGGATCTCTAACGCTAGCCCTCAACATAACCCTAACCCTAGGTCCAATCGGAACCCTAACCGGATCTGTATACCTAGCCCTCAACATAACCCTAACCCTAGGTCCAATCGGAACCCTAACCGGATCTCTAACCCTAGCCCTCAACCTAACCCTAACCCTAGGTCCAATCGCAACCCTAACCGGATCTCTAACCCTAGCCCTCAACATAACCCTAACCCTAGGTTCAATCGTATCCCTAACCGGATCTCTAACGCTAGCCCTCAACATAACCCTAACCCTAGGTCCAATCGGAACCCTAAACGGATATCTAAACCTAGCCCTCAACATAACCCTAACCCTAGGTCCAATCGGAACCCTAACCGGATATCTAACCCTGGCCCTCTACATAACCCTAACCCTAGGTCCAATCGGAACCCTAACCGGATCTGTGTACCTAGACCTAAACATAACCCTAAACCTAGGTCCAATCGGAACCCTAACCGGATCTGTATACCTAGCCCTCAACATAACCCTAACCCTAGGTCCAATCGGAACCCTAACAGGATCTCTAACCCTAGCCCTCAACATAACCCTAACCCTAGGTTCAATCGTATCCCTAACCGGATCTCTAACGCTAGCCCTCAACATAACCCTAACCCTAGGTCCAATCGGAACCCTAACCGGATCTGTATACCTAGCCCTCAACATAACCCTAACCCTAGGTCCAATCGGAACCCTAACCGGATCTCTAACCCTAGGCCTCAACATAACCCTAACCCTAGGTCCAATCGGAACCGTAACCGGAACTCTAACCCTAGCCCTCAACATAACCCTAACCCTAGGTCCAATCGGAACTCTAAACGGATATCTAACCCTAGCCCTCAACATAACCCTAACCCTAGGTCCAATCGGAACCCTAACCGGATCTGTATACCTAGCCCTCAACATAACACTAACCCTAGGTCCAATCGGAACCCTAACAGGATCTGTATACCTAGCCCTCAACATAACCCTAACCCTAGGTCCAATCGGAACCCTAACCGGATCTGTGTACCTAGCCCTCAACATAACCCTAACCCTAGGTCCAATCGGAACCCCAACCGGAACTCTAACCCTAGCCCTCTACATAACCCTAACCCTAGGTCCAATCGGAAGCCTAACCGGATCTCTAACCCTAGCCCTCAACGTAACCCTAAACCTAGGTCCAATCGGAACCCTAACCGGATCTCTAACCCTAGCTCTCAACATAACCCTAACCCTAGGTCCAATCGGAACCCTAACCGGATCTGTGTACCTAGACCTCAACATAACCCTAACCCTAGGTCCAATCGGAACCCTAACCGGATCTGTATACCTTACCCTCAACATAACCCTAACCCTAGGTCCAATCGGATCCCTAACAGGATCTCTAACCCTAGCCCTCAACATAACCCTAACCCTAGGTTCAATCGTATCCATAACCGGATCTCTAACGCTAGCCCTCAACATAACCCTAACCCTAGGTCCAATCGGAACCCTAACCGAATCTCTAACCCTAGCCCTCAACCTAACCCTAACCCTAGGTCCAATCGCAACCCTAAACGGATATCTAACCCTGGCCCTCTACATAACCCTAACCCTAGGTCCAATCGGAACCCTAACCGGATCTGTGTACCTAGACCTCAACATAACCCTAACCCTAGGTCCAATCGGAACCCTAACCGGATCTGTATACCTAGCCCTCAACATAACCCTAACCCTAGGTCCAATCGGAACCCTAACCGGATCTCTAACCCTAGCCCTCAACATAACCCTAACCCTAGGTTCAATCGTATCCCTAACCGGATCTCTAACGCTATCCCTCAACATAACCCTAACCCTAGGTCCAATCGGAACCCTAACCGGATCTGTATACCTCGCCCTCAACATAACCCTAACCCTAGGTCCAATCGGAACCCTAACCGGATCTCTAACCCTAGCCCTCAACCTAACCCTAACCCTAGGTCCAATCGCAACCCTAACCGGATCTCTAACCCTAGCCCTCAACATAACCCTAACCCTAGGTTCAATCGTATCCCTAACCGGATCTCTAACGCTAGCCCTCAACATAACCCTAACCCTAGTTCCAATCGGAACCCTAACCGGATCTGTATACCTAGCCCTCAACATAACCCTAACCCTAGGTCCAATCGGAACCCTAACCGGATCTGTGTACCTAGACCTCAACATAACCCTAACCCTAGGTCCAATCGGAACCCTAACCGGATCTGTATACCTAGCCCTCAACATAACCCTAACCCTAGGTCCAATCGGAACCCTAACAGGATCTCTAACCCTAGCCCTCAACATAACCCTAACCCTAGGTTCAATCGTATCCCTAACCGGATCTCTAACCCTAGCCCTCAACATAACCCTAACCCTAGGTCCAATCGGAACCCTAACCGGATCTGTATACCTAGCCCTCAACATAACCCTAACCCTAGGTCCAATCGGAACCCTAACCGGATCTCTAACCCTAGCCCTCAATCTAACCCTAACCCTAGGTCCAATCGCAACCCTAACCGGATCTCTAACCCTAGCCCTCAACATAACCCTAACCCTAGGTTCAATCGTATCCCTAACCGGATCTCTAACGCTAGCCCTCAACATAACCCTAACCCTAGGTCCAATCGGAACCCTAAACGGATATCTAAACCTAGCCCTCAACATAACCCGAACCCTAGGTTCAATCGCAACCCTAACCGGATCTCTAACCCTAGCCCTCAACATAACCCTAACCCTAGGTTCAATCGTATCCCTAACCGGATCTCTAACGCTAGCCCTCAACATAACCCTAACCCTAGGTCCAATCGGAACCCTAACCGGATCTGTATACCTAGCCCTCAACATAACCCTAACCCTAGGTCCAATCGGAACCCTAACCGGATCTCTAACCCTAGCCCTCAACCTAACCCTAACCCTAGGTCCAATCGCAACCCTAACCGGATCTCTAACCCTAGCCCTCAACATAACCCTAACCCTAGGTTCAATCGTATCCCTAACCGGATCTCTAACCCTAGCCCTCAGCATAACCCTAACCCTAGGTTCAATCGTATCCCTAACCGGATCTCTAACGCTAGCCCTCAACATAACCCTAACTCTAGGTCCAATCGGAACCCTAACCGGATCTGTATACCTAGCCCTCAACATAACCCTAACCCTAGGTCCAATCGGAACCCTAACCGGATCTCTAACCCTAGCCCTCAACCTAACCCTAACCCTAGGTCCAATCGCAACCCTAACCGGATCTCTAACCCTAGCTCTCAACATAACCCTAACCCTAGGTCCAATCGGAACCCTAAACGGATATCTAACCCTAGCCCTCAACATAACCCTAACCCTAGGTCCAATCTGAACCCTAATCGGATCTGTATACCTAGCCCTCAACATAACACTAACCCTAGGTCCAATCGGAACCCTAACCGGATCTGTATACCTAGCCCTCAACATAACCCTAACCCTAGGTCCAATCGGAACCCTAACCGGATCTGTGTACCTAGCCCTCAACATAACCCTAACCCTAGGTCCAATCGGAACCCCAACCGGAACTCTAACCCTAGCCCTCAACATAACCCTAACCCTAGGTCCAATCGGAAGCCTAACCGGATCTCTAACCCTAGCCCTCAACGTAACCCTAACCCTAGGTCCAATCGGAACCCTAACCGGATCTCTAACCCTAGCTCTCAACATAACCCTAACCCTAGGTCCAATCGGAACCCTAACCGGATCTGTGTACCTAGACCTCAACATAACCCTAACCCTAGGTCCAATCGGAACCCTAACCGGATCTGTATACCTAGCCCTCAACATAACCCTAACCCTAGGTCCAATCGGATCCCTAACAGGATCTCTAACCCTAGCCCTCAACATAACCCTAACCCTAGGTTCAATCGTATCCATAACCGGATCTCTAACGCTAGCCCTCAACATAACCCTAACCCTAGGTCCAATCGGAACCCTAACCGGATCTGTGTACCTTGCCCTCAACATAACCCTAACCCTAGGTCCAATCGGAACCCTAACCGGA
The DNA here is from genome assembly GCF_054644295.1 of Miniopterus natalensis. Classification (NCBI taxonomy): domain Eukaryota; kingdom Metazoa; phylum Chordata; class Mammalia; order Chiroptera; family Miniopteridae; genus Miniopterus; species Miniopterus natalensis. The sequence continues at coordinate 745,294 of NW_028269988.1, forward strand.
TCTCTAACCCTAGCCCTCAACCTAACCCTAACCCTAGGTCCAATCGCAACCCTAACCGGATCTCTAACCCTAGCCCTCAACATAACCCTAACCCTAGGTTCAATCGTATCCCTAACCGGATCTCTAAAGCTAGCCCTCAACATAACCCTAACCCTAGGTCCAATCGGAACCCTAACCGGATATCTAACCCTGGCCCTCTACATAACCCTAACCCTAGGTCCAATCGGAACCCTAACCGGATATGTGTACCTAGACCTCAACATAACCCTAACCCTAGGTCCAATCGGAACCCTAACCGGATCTCTAACGCTAGCCCTCAACATAACCCTAACCCTAGGTCCAATCGGAACCCTAAACGGATATCTAAACCTAGCCCTCAACATAACCCGAACCCTAGGTTCAATCGCAACCCTAACCGGATCTCTAACCCTAGCCCTCAACATAACCCTAACCCTAGGTTCAATCGTATCCCTAACCGGATCTCTAACGCTAGCCCTCAACATAACCCTAACCCTAGGTCCAATCGGAACCCTAACCGGATCTGTATACCTAGCCCTCAACATAACCCTAACCCTAGGTCCAATCGGAACCCTAACCGTATCTCTAACCCTAGCCCTCAACCTAACCCTAACCCTAGGTCCAATCGCAACCCTAACCGGATCTCTAACCCTAGCCCTCAACATAACCCTAACCCTAGGTTCAATCGTATCCCTAACCGGATCTCTAACCCTAGCCCTCAGCATAACCCTAACCCTAGGTTCAATCGTATCCCTAACCGGATCTCTAACGCTAGCCCTCAACATAACCCTAACTCTAGGTCCAATCGGAACCCTAACCGGATCTGTATACCTATCCCTCAACATAACCCTAACCCTAGGTCCAATCGGAACCCTAACCGGATCTCTAACCCTAGCCCTCAACCTAACCCTAACCCTAGGTCCAATCGCAACCCTAACCGGATCTCTAACCCTAGCCCTCAACATAACCCTAACCCTAGGTCCAATCGGAACCCTAAACGGATATCTAACCCTAGCCCTCAACATAACCCTAACCCCAGGTCCAATCGGAACCCTAATCGGATCTGTATACCTAGCCCTCAACATAACACTAACCCTAGGTCCAATCGGAACCCTAACGGGATCTGTATACCTAGCCCTCAACATAACCCTAACCCTAGGTCCAATCGGAACCCTAACCGGATCTGTGTACCTAGCCCTCAACATAACCCTAACCCTAGGTCCAATCGGAACCCCAACCGGAACTCTAACCCTAGCCCTCAACATAACCCTAACCCTAGGTCCAATCGGAAGCCTAACCGGATCTCTAACCCTAGCCCTCAACATAACCCTAACCCTAGGTCCAATCGGAACCCTAACCGGATCTCTAACCCTAGCTCTCAACATAACCCTAACCCTAGGTCCAATCGGAAACCTAACCGGATCTGTGTACCTAGACCTCAACATAACCCTAACCCTAGGTCCAATCGGAACCCTAACCGGATCTGTATACCTAGCCTTCAACATAACCCTAACCCTAGGTCCAATCGGATCCCTAACAGGATCTCTAACCCTAGCCCTCAACATAACCCTAACCCTAGGTTCAATCGTATCCATAACCGGATCTCTAACGCTAGCCCTCAACATAACCCTAACCCTAGGTCCAATCGGAACCCTAACCGGATCTGTGTACCTAGCCCTCAACATAACCCTAACCCTAGGTCCAATCGGAACCCTAACCGGATCTCTAACCCTAGCCCTCAACCTAACCCTAACCCTAGGTCCAATCGCAACCCTAACCGGATCTCTAACCCTAGCCCTCAACATAACCCTAACCCTAGGTTCAATCGTATCCCTAACCGGATCTCTAAAGCTAGCCCTCAACATAACCCTAACCCTAGGTCCAATCGGACCCTAACCGGATATCTAACCCTGGCCCTCTACATAACCCTAACCCTAGGTCCAATCGGAACCCTAACAGGATCTCTAACCCTAGCCCTCAACATAACCCTAACCCTAGGTTCAATCGTATCCCTAACCGGATCTCTAACGCTAGCCCTCAACATAACCCTAACCCTAGGTCCAATCGGAACCCTAACCGGATCTGTATACCTCGCCCTCAACATAACCCTAACCCTACGTCCAATCGGAACCCTAACCGGATCTCTAACCCTAGCCCTCAACCTAACCCTAACCCTAGCTCCAATCGCAACCCTAACCGGATCTCTAACCCTAGCCCTCAACATAACCCTAACCCTAGGTTCAATCGTATCCCTAACCGGATCTCTAACGCTAGCCCTCAACATAACCCTAACCCTAGGTCCAATCGGAACCCTAACCGGATCTGTATACCTAGTCTCAACATAACCCTAACCCTAGGTCCAATCGGAACCGTAACCGGAACTCTAACCCTAGCCCTCAACATAACCCTAACCCTAGGTCCAATCGGAACCCTAACCGGATCTCTAACCCTAGCTCTCAACGTAACCCTAACCCTAGGTCCAATCGGAACCCTAACCGGAACTCTAACCCTGGCCCTCAAAATAACCCTAACCCTAGGTCCAATCGGAACCCTAAGCGGATCTCTAACCCTAGCGCTCAACATATCACTAACCCTAGGTCCAATCAGAACCCTAAACGGATATCTAACCCTAGCCCTCAACATAACCCTAACCCTAGGTCCAATCGGAACCCTAAACGGATATCTAACCCTAGCCCTCAACATAACCCTAACCCTAGGTCCAATCGGAACCCTAACCGGATATCTAACCCTAGCCCTCAACATAACCCTAACCCTAGTTCCAATCGGAACCCTAACAGGATCTCTACCCCAGCCCTCAACATAACCCTAACGCTAAGTCCAATCGGAACCCTAACCGGATCTCTAACCCTAGCCCTCAACATAACCCTAAAACTGGGTCCAATTGGAACCCTAACCGGATCTGTGTACCTAGCCCTAAACATAACCCTAACCCTTGGTCCAATCGGAACCCCAACCGGATCTCTAACCCTAGCCCTCAACATAACCCTAACCCTAGGTCCAATCGGAACCCTAAACGGATATCTAACCCTAGCCCTCAACATAACCCTAACCCTAGGTCCAATCGGAACCCTAAACGGATTTCTAACCGTAGCCATCAACATAACCCTAACCGTAGGTCCAATCGGAACCCTAACCGAATCTCTAACCCTAGCCCTCAACATAACCCTAAAACTGGGTCCAATTGGAACCCTAACCGGATCTGTGTACCTAGCCCTAAACATAACCCTAACCCTTGGTCCAATCGGAACCCCAACCGGATCTCTAACCCTAGCCCTCAACATAACCCTAACCCTAGGTCCAATCGGAACCCTAAACGGATATCTAACCCTAGCCCTCAACATAACCCTAACCCTAGGTCCAATCGGAACCCTAAACGGATTTCTAACCGTAGCCATCAACATAACCCTAACCCTAGGTCCAATCGGAACCCTAACCGGATCTGTATACCTAGCCCTCAACATAACACTAACCCTAGGTCCAATCGGAACCCTAACCGTATCTGTATACCTAGCCCTCAACATAACCCTAACCCTAGGTCCAATCGGAACCCTAACCGGATCTCTAACACTATCCCACAACATAACCCTAACCTTAGGTCCAATCGGAACCCTAACCGGATCTGTGTACCTAGCCCTCAACATAACCCTAACCCTAGGTCCAATCGGAACCCCAACCGGAACTCTAACCCTAGCCCTCAACATAACCCTAACCCTAGGTCCAATCGGAAGCCTAACCGGATCTCTAACCCTAGCCCTCAACGTAACCCTAACCCTAGGTCCAATCGGAACCCGAACCGGATCTCTAACCCTAGCTCTCAACATAACCCTAACCCTAGGTCCAATCGGAAGCCTAACCGGATATCTAACCCTAGCCCTCTACATAACCCTAACCCTAGTTCCAATCGGGCCCTAACAGGATCTCTAACCCAGCCCGCAACATAACCCTAACCCTAGGTCCAATCGGAACCCTAAACGGATATCTAAACCTAGCCCTCAACATAACCCTAACCCTAGGTCCAATAGGAACCCTAACCGGATATCTAATCCTGGCCCTCTACATAACCCTAACCCTAGGTCCAATCGGAACCCTAACCGGATCTGTGTACCTAGACCTCAACATAACCCTAACCCTAGGTCCAATCGGAACCCTAACCGGATCTGTATACCTAGCCCTCAACATAACCCTAACCCTAGGTCCAATCGGAACCCTAATCGGAACTCTAACCCTAGCCCTCAACCTAACCCTAACCCTAGGTCCAATCGGAACCCTAAACGGATATCTAAACCTAGCCCTCAACATAACCCTAACCCTAGGTCCAATAGGAACCCTAACCGGATATCTAACCCTGGCCCTCTACATAACCCTACCCTAGGTCAAATCGGAACCCTAACCGGATCTGTGTACGTAGACCTCAACATAACCCTAACCCTAGGTCCAATCGGAACCCTAACCGGATCTGTATGCCTAGCCCTCAACATAACCCTAACCCTAGGTCCAATCGGAACCCTAATCGGATCTCTAACCCTAGCCCTCAACCTAACCCTAACCCTAGGTCCAATCGGAACCCTAAACGGATATCTAAACCTAGCCCTCAACATAACCCTAACCCTAGGTCCAATCGGAACCCTAACCGGATATCTAACCCTAGCCCTCTACATAACCCTAACCCTAGTTCCAATCGGGCCCTAACAGGATCTCTAACCCAGCCCGCAACATAACCCTAACCCTAGGTCCAATCGGAACCCTAAACGGATATCTAAACCTCGCCCTCAACATAACCCTAACCCTAGGTCCAATAGGAACCCTAACCGGATATCTAACCCTGGCCCTCTACATAACCCTAACCCTAGGTCCAATCGGAACCCTAACCGGATATCTAACCGTGGCCCTCTACATAACCCTAACCCTAGGTCCAATCGGAACCCTAACCGGATCTGTGTACCTAGACCTCAACATAACCCTAACCCTAGGTCCAATCGGAACCCTAACCGGATCTGTATACCTAGCCCTCAACATAACCCTAACCCTAGGTCCAATCGGAACCCTAATCGGATCTCTAACCCTAGCCCTCAACCTAACCCTAACCCTAGGTCCAATCGCAACCCTAACCGGATCTCTAACCCTAGCCCTCAACATAACCCTAACCCTAGGTTCAATCGTATCCCTAGCCGGATCTCTAACGCTAGCCCTCAACATAACCCTAACCCTAGGTCCAATCGGAACCCTAAACGGATATCTAAACCTAGCCCTCAACATAACCCTAACCCTAGGTTCAATCGGAACCCTAACCGGATATCTAACCCTGGCCCTCTACATAACCCTAACCCTAGGTCCAATCGGAACCCTAACCGGATCTGTGTACCTAGACCTCAACATAACCCTAACCCTAGGTCCAATCGGAACCCTAACCGGATCTGTATACCTAGCCCTCAACATAACCCTAACCCTAGGTCCAATCGGAACCCTAACAGGATCTTTAACCCTAGCCCTCAACATAACCCTAACCCTAGGTTCAATCGTATCCCTAACCGGATCTCTAACGCTAGCCCTCAACATAACCCTAACCCTAGGTCCAATCGGAACCCTAACCGGATCTGTATACCTCGCCCTCAACATAACCCTAACCCTAGGTCCAATCGGAACCCTAACCGGATCTCTAACCCTAGCCCTCAACCTAACCCTAACCCTAGCTCCAATCGCAACCCTAACCGGATCTCTAACCCTAGCCCTCAACATAACCCTAACCCTAGGTTCAATCGTATCCCTAACCGGATCTCTAACGCTAGCCCTCAACATAACCCTAGCCCTAGGTCCAATCGGAACCCTAACCGTATCTGTATACCTAGCCCTCAACATAACCCTAACCCTAGGTCCAATCGGAACCCTAACCGGATCTGTATACCTAGCCCTCAACATAACCCTAACCCTAGGTCCAATCGGAACCCTAATCGGATCTCTAACCCTAGCCCTCAACCTAACCCTAACCCTAGGTCCAATCGCAACCCTAACCGGATCTCTAACCCTAGCCCTCAACATAACCCTAACCCTAGGTTCAATCGTATCCCTAACCGGATCTCTAAAGCTAGCCCTCAACATAACCCTAACCCTAGGTCCAATCGGAACCCTAAACGGATATCTAAACCTAGCCCTCAACATAACCCTAACCCTAGGTCCAATCGGAACCCTAACCGGATATCTAACCCTGGCCCTCTACATAACCCTAACCCTAGGTCCAATCGGAACCCTAACCGGATCTGTGTACCTACACCTCAACATAACCCTAACCCTAGGTCCAATCGGAACCCTAACCGGATCTGTATACCTAGCCCTCAACATAACCCTAACCCTAGGTCCAATCGGAACCCTAACAGGATCTTTAACCCTAGCCCTCAACATAACCCTAACCCTAGGTTCAATCGTATCCCTAACCGGATCTCTAACGCTAGCCCTCAACATAACCCTAACCCTAGGTCCAATCGGAACCCTAACCGGATCTCTAACCCTAGCCCTCAACCTACCCCTAACCCTAGCTCCAATCGCAATCCTAACCGGATCTCTAACCCTAGCCCTCAACATAACCCTAACCCTAGGTTCAATCGTATCCCTAACCGGATCTCTAACGCTAGCCCTCAACATAACCCTAACCCTAGGTCCAATCGGAACCCTAACCGTATCTGTATACCTAGCCCTCAACATAACCCTAACCCTAGGTCCAATCGGAACCCTAACCGGATCTGTATACCTAGCCCTCAACATAACCCTAACCCTAGGTCCAATCGGAACCCTAATCGGATCTCTAACCCTAGCCCTCAACCTAACCCTAACCCTAGGTCCAATCGCAACCCTAACCGGATCTCTAACCCTAGCCCTCAACATAACCCTAACCCTAGGTTCAATCGTATCCCTAACCGGATCTCTAACGCTAGCCCTCAACATAACCCTAACCCTAGGTCCAATCGGAACCCTAAACGGATATCTAAACCTAGCCCTCAACATAACCCTAACCCTAGGTCCAATCGGAACCCTAACCGGATATCTAACCCTGGCCCTCTACATAACCCTAACCCTAGGTCCAATCGGAACCCTAACCGGATCTGTGTACCTAGACCTCAACATAACCCTAACCCTAGGTCCAATCGGAACCCTAACCGGATCTGTATACCTAGCCCTCAACATAACCCTAACCCTAGGTCCAATCGGAACCCTAACAGGATCTTTAACCCTAGCCCTCAACATAACCCTAACCCTAGGTTCAATCGTATCCCTAACCGGATCTCTAACGCTAGCCCTCAACATAACCCTAACCCTAGGTCCAATCGGAACCCTAACCGGATCTGTATACCTCGCCCTCAACATAACCCTAACCCTAGGTCCAATCGGAACTCTAACCGGATCTCTAACCCTAGCCCTCAACCTAACCCTAACCCTAGCTCCAATCGCAACGCTAACCGGATCTCTAACCCTAGCCCTCAACATAACCCTAACCCTAGGTTCAATCGTATCCCTAACCGGATCTCTAACGCTAGCCCTCAACATAACCCTAACCCTAGGTCCAATCGGAACCCTAACCGTATCTGTATACCTAGCCCTCAACATAACCCTAACCCTAGGTCCAATCGGAACCCTAACCGGATCTCTAACCCTAGCCCTCAACATAACCCTAACCCTAGGTCCAATCGGAACCGTAACCGGAACTCTAAACCTAGCCCTCAACATAACCCTAACCCTAGGTCCAATCGGAACCCTAAACGGATATCTAACCCTAGCCCTCAACATAACCCTAACCCTAGGTCCAATCGGAACCCTAAACGGATTTCTAACCGTAGCCATCAACATAATCCTAACCCTAGGTCCAATCGGAACCCTAACCGGATCTGTATACCTAGCCCTCAACATAACCCTAACCCTAGGTCCAATCGGAACCCTAACCGGATCTCTAACCCTAGCCCACAACATAACACTAACCCTAGGTCCAATCGGAACCCTAACCGGATCTGTGTACCTAGCCCTCAACATAACCCTAACCCTAGGTCCAATCGGAACCCATCCGGAACTCTAACCCTAGCCCTCAACATAACCCTAACCCTAGGTCCAATCGGAAGCCTAACCGGATCTCTAACCCTAGCCCTCAACGTAAACCTAACCCTAGGTCCAATCGGAACCCTAACCGGATCTCTAACCCTAGCTCTCAACATAACCCTAACCCTAGGTCTAATCGGAACCCTAACCGGATCTGTGTACCTAGACCTCAACATAACCCTAACCCTAGGTCCAATCGGAACCCTAACCGGATCTGTATACCTAGCCCTCAACATAACCCTAACCCTAGGTCCAATCGGAACCCTAACAGGATCTCTAACCCTAGCCCTCAACATAACCCTAACCCTAGGTTCAATCGTATCCCTAACCGGATCTCTAACCCTACCCCTCAACATAGCCCTAACCCTAGGTCCAATCGGAACCCTAACCGGATCTGTATACCTAGCCCTCAACATAACCCTAACCCTAGGTCCAATCGGAACCCTAACCGGATCTCTAACCCTAGCCCTCAACCTAACCCTAACCCTAGCTCCAATCGCAACCCTAACCGGATCTCTAACCCTAGCCCTCAACATAACCCTAACCCTAGGTCCAATCGGAACCCTAAACGGATATCTAAACCTAGCCCTCAACATAACCCTAACCCTAGGTCCAATCGGAACCCTAACCGGATATCTAACCCTGGCCCTCTACATAACCCTAACCCTAGGTCCAATCGGAACCCTAACCGGATCTGTGTACCTAGACCTCAACATAACCCTAACCCTAGGTCCAATCGGAACCCTAACCGGATCTGTATACCTAGCCCTCAACATAACCCTAACCCTAGGTCCAATCGGAACCCTAACAGGATCTCTAACCCTAGCCCTCAACATAACCCTAACCCTAGGTTCAATCGTATCCCTAACCGGATCTCTAACGCTAGCCCTCAACATAACCCTAACCCTAGGTCCAATCGGAACCCTAACCGGATCTGTATACCTAGCCCTCAACATAACCCTAACCCTAGGTCCAATCGGAACCCTAACCGGATCTCTAACCCTAGCCCTCAACATAACCCTAACCCTAGGTCCAATCGGAACCGTAACCGGATCTCTAACCCTAGCCCTCAACATAACCCTAACCCTAGGTCCAATCAAAACCCTAACTGGATCTCTAACCCTAGCCCTCAATATAACCCTAACCTTAGGTCCAATCGGAACCCTAACCGGATCTCTAACCCTAGCCCTCAATATAACCCTAACCCTAGGTCCAATCGGAACCCTAACCGGATCTCTAACCCTAGCCCTCAAACTATCCCTAACCCTAGGTCCAATCGCAACCCTAACCGGATCTCTAACCCTAGCCCTCAACATAACCCGAACCCTTGGTCCAATCGGAACCCTAAGCGGATCTCTAACCCTAGCCCTCAACATAACCCTAACCCTAGGTCCAATCGGAACCCTAACCGGATCTCTAACCCTAGCCCTCAACATAACCCTAACCCTAGGTCCAATCGGAACCCTAACCGGATCTCTAACCCTAGCCCTCAACATAACCCTAACCCTAGGTCCAATCGGAACCCTAACCGGATCTCTAACCCTAGCTCTCAACGTAACCCTAACCCTAGGTCCAATCGGAACAGTAAACGGATATCTAACCCTAGCCCTCAACATAACCCGAACCTTGGTCCAATCGGAAACCTAACCGGATCTCTAAACCTCGCCCTCAACATAACCCTAATCCTAGGTCCAATCGGAACCCTAACCGGATCTCTACACCTCGCCCTCAACATAACCCTAACCCTAGGTCCAATCGGAACCCTTGCCGGTTCTCTACCCCTCGCCCTCAACATAACCCTAACCCTAGGTCCAATCGGAACCCTAACCGGATATCTAACCCTAGCCCTCTACATAACCCTAACCCTAGTTCCAATCGGAACCGTAACAGGATCTCTAACCCAGCCCGCAACATTACCCTAACCCTAGGTCCAATCGGAACCCTAAACGGATATCTAAACCTAGCCCTCAACATAACCCTAACCCTACGTCCAATCGGAACCCTGACCGGATATCTAACCCTAGCCCTCTACATAACCCTAACCCTAGGTCCAATCGGAACCCTTACCGGATCTGTGTACCTAGACCTCAACATAACCCTAACCCTAGGTCCAATCGGAACCCTAACCGGATCTGTATACCTCGCCCTCAACATAACCCTAACCCTAGGTCCAATCGGAACCCTAACAGGATCTCTACCCCTCGCCCTCAACCTAGCCCTAACCCTAGGTCCAATCGCAACCCTAACCGGATCTCTAACCCTAGCTCTCAACATAACCCTAACCCTAGGTCCAATCAGTACCCTAACCGGATCTCTAACCCTAGCCCTCAACATAAACCTAACCCTACGTCCAATCGGAACCCTAACCGGATTTCTAACCCTAGCCTTCAACATAACCCTAACCCTAGGTCCAATCGGAACCCTAACCGGATCTGTATACCTAGCCCTCAACATAACCCTAACCCTAGGTCCAATCGGAACCGTAACCGGATCAGTGTACCTAGCCCTCAACATAACCCTAACCCTAGGTCCAATCGGAACCCCAACCGGATCTCTAACCCTAGCCCTCAACATAACCCTAACCCTCGGTCCAATCGGAAGCTTAACCGGATCTCTAACCCTAGCCCTCAACATAACCCTAACCCTAGGTCTAATCGGAACCCTAACCGGATCTCTAACCCTAGCCCTCAACATAACCCTAACCCTAGGTCCAATCGGAACCCTAACCGGAACTCTAACCCTAGCCCTCAAAATAACCCTAACCCTAGGTCCAATCGGAACCCTAAGCGGATCTCTAACCCTAGCGCTCAACATATCACTAACCCTAGGTCCAATCGGAACCCTAAACGGATATCTAACCCTAGCCCTCAACATAACCCTAACCCTAGGTCCAATCGGAACCCTAAACGGATATCTAACCCTAGCCCTCAACATAACCCTAACCCTAGGTCCATTCGGAACCCTAACCGGATATCTAACCCTAGCCCTCAACATAACCGTAACCCTAGTTCCAATCGGAACCCTAACAGGATCTCTACCCCAGCCCTCCACATAACCCTAACGCTAGGTCCAATCGGAACCCTAACCGGATCTCTACCCCTCGCCCGCAACATAACCCTAACCCTAGGTCCAATCGGAACCCTAACCGGATCTCTACATCTCGCCCTCAACATAACCCTAAACCTTGGTCCAATCGGAACCCTAACCGGATATCTAACACTAGCCCTCAACATAACCCTAACCCTAGGTAAAAATCGGAACCCTAACCGGATCTCTAACCCTAGCTCTCAACATAACCCTAACCCTAGGTCCAATCGGAACCCTAACAGGATCTCTAACCCTAGCCCTCAACATAACCCTAACCCTAGGTTCAATCGTATCCCTAACCGGATCTCTAACGCTAGCCTTCAACATAACCCTAACCCTAGGTCCAATCGGAACCCTAACCGGATCTGTATACCTAGCCCTCAACATAACCCTAACCCTAGGTCCAATCGGAACCCTAATCGGATCTCTAACCCTAGCCCTCAACCTAACCCTAACCCTAGGTCCAATCGCAACCCTAACCGGATCTCTAACCCTAGCCCTCAACATAACCCTAACCCTAGGTTCAATCGTATCCCTAACCGGATCTCTAATGCTAGCCCTCAACATAACCCTAACCCTAGGTCCAATCGGAACCCTAAACGGATATCTAAACCTAGCCCTCAACATAACCCTAACCCTAGGTCCAATCGGAACCCTAACCGGATATCTAACCCTGGCCCTCTACATAACCCTAACCCTAGGTCCAATCGGAACCCTAACAGGATCTTTAACCCTAGCCTTCAACATAACCCTAACCCTAGGTCCAATCGGAACCCTAACCGGATATCTAACCCTAGCCCTATACATAACCCTAACCCTAGTTCCAATCGGGCCCTAACAGGATCTCTAACCCAGCCCGCAACATAACCCTAACCCTAGGTCCAATCGGAACCCTAAACGGATATCTAAACCTCGCCCTCAACATAACCCTAACCCTAGGTCCAATAGGAACCCTAACCGGATATCTAACCCTGGCCCTCTACATAACCCTAACCCTAGGTCCAATCGGAACCCTAACCGGATATCTAACCGTGGCCCTCTACATAACCCTAACCCTAGGTCCAATCGGAACCCTAACCGGATCTGTGTACCTAGACCTCAACATAACCCTAACCCTAGGTCCAATCGGAACCCTAACCGGATCTGTATACCTAGCCCTCAACATAACCCTAACCCTAGGTCCAATCGGAACCCTAATCGGATCTCTAACCCTAGCCCTCAACCTAACCCTAACCCTAGGTCCAATCGCAACCCTAACCGGATCTCTAACCCTAGCCCTCAACATAACCCTAACCCTAGGTTCAATCGTATCCCTAGCCGGATCTCTAACGCTAGCCCTCAACATAACCCTAACCCTAGGTCCAATCGGAACCCTAAACGGATATCTAAACCTAGCCCTCAACATAACCCTAACCCTAGGTTCAATCGGAACCCTAACCGGATATCTAACCCTGGCCCTCTACATAACCCTAACCCTAGGTCCAATCGGAACCCTAACCGGATCTGTGTACCTAGACCTCAACATAACCCTAAACCTAGGTCCAATCGGAACCCTAACCGGATCTGTATACCTAGCCCTCAACATAACCCTAACCCTAGGTCCAATCGGAACCCTAACAGGATCTTTAACCCTAGCCCTCAACATAACCCTAACCCTAGGTTCAATCGTATCCCTAACCGGATCTCTAACGCTAGCCCTCAACATAACCCTAACCCTAGGTCCAATCGGAACCCTAACCGGATCTGTATACCTCGCCCTCAACATAACCCTAACCCTAGGTCCAATCGGAACCCTAACCGGATCTCTAACCCTAGCCCTCAACCTAACCCTAACCCTAGCTCCAATCGCAACCCTAACCGGATCTCTAACCCTAGCCCTCAACATAACCCTAACCCTAGGTTCAATCGTATCCCTAACCGGATCTCTAACGCTAGCCCTCAACATAACCCTAGCCCTAGGTCCAATCGGAACCCTAACCGTATCTGTATACCTAGCCCTCAACATAACCCTAACCCTAGGTCCAATCGGAACCCTAACCGGATCTGTATACCTAGCCCTCAACATAACCCTAACCCTAGGTCCAATCGGAACCCTAATCGGATCTCTAACCCTAGCCCTCAACCTAACCCTAACCCTAGGTCCAATCGCAACCCTAACCGGATCTCTAACCCTAGCCCTCAACATAACCCTAACCCTAGGTTCAATCGTATCCCTAACCGGATCTCTAAAGCTAGCCCTCAACATAACCCTAACCCTAGGTCCAATCGGAACCCTAAACGGATATCTAAACCTAGCCCTCAACATAACCCTAACCCTAGGTCCAATCGGAACCCTAACCGGATATCTAACCCTGGCCCTCTACATAACCCTAACCCTAGGTCCAATCGGAACCCTAACCGGATCTGTGTACCTACACCTCAACATAACCCTAACCCTAGGTCCAATCGGAACCCTAACCGGATCTGTATACCTAGCCCTCAACATAACCCTAACCCTAGGTCCAATCGGAACCCTAACAGGATCTTTAACCCTAGCCCTCAACATAACCCTAACCCTAGGTTCAATCGTATCCCTAACCGAATCTCTAACGCTAGCCCTCAACATAACCCTAACCCTAGGTCCAATCGGAACCCTAACCGGATCTCTAACCCTAGCCCTCAACCTAACCCTAACCCTAGCTCCAATCGCAACCCTAACCGGATCTCTAACCCTAGCCCTCAACATAACCCTAACCCTAGGTTCAATCGTATCCCTAACCGGATCTCTAACGCTAGCCCTCAACATAACCCTAACCCTAGGTCCAATCGGAACCCTAACCGTATCTGTATACCTAGCCCTCAACATAACCCTAACCCTAGGTCCAATCGGAACCCTAACCGGATCTGTATACCTAGCCCTCAACATAACCCTAACCCTAGGTCCAATCGGAACCCTAATCGGATCTCTAACCCTAGCCCTCAACCTAACCCTAACCCTAGGTCCAATCGCAACCCTAACCGGATCTCTAACCCTAGCCCTCAACATAACCCTAACCCTAGGTTCAATCGTATCCCTAACCGGATCTCTAACGCTAGCCCTCAACATAACCCTAACCCTAGGTCCAATCGGAACCCTAAACGGATATCTAAACCTAGCCCTCAACATAACCCTAACCCTAGGTCCAATCGGAACCCTAACCGGATATCTAACCCTGGCCCTCTACATAACCCTAACCCTAGGTCCAATCGGAACCCTAACCGGATCTGTGTACCTAGACCTCAACATAACCCTAACCCTAGGTCCAATCGGAACCCTAACCGGATCTGTATACCTAGCCCTCAACATAACCCTAACCCTAGGTCCAATCGGAACCCTAACAGGATCTTTAACCCTAGCCCTCAACATAACCCTAACCCTAGGTTCAATCGTATCCCTAACCGGATCTCTAACGCTAGCCCTCAACATAACCCTAACCCTAGGTCCAATCGGAACCCTAACCGGATCTGTATACCTCGCCCTCAACATAACCCTAACCCTAGGTCCAATCGGAACTCTAACCGGATCTCTAACCCTAGCCCTCAACCTAACCCTAACCCTAGCTCCAATCGCAACGCTAACCGGATCTCTAACCCTAGCCCTCAACATAACCCTAACCCTAGGTTCAATCGTATCCCTAACCGGATCTCTAACGCTAGCCCTCAACATAACCCTAACCCTAGGTCCAATCGGAACCCTAACCGTATCTGTATACCTAGCCCTCAACATAACCCTAACCCTAGGTCCAATCGGAACCCTAACCGGATCTCTAACCCTAGCCCTCAACATAACCCTAACCCTAGGTCCAATCGGAACCGTAACCGGAACTCTAAACCTAGCCCTCAACATAACCCTAACCCTAGGTCCAATCGGAACCCTAAACGGATATCTAACCCTAGCCCTCAACATAACCCTAACCCTAGGTCCAATCGGAACCCTAAACGGATTTCTAACCGTAGCCATCAACATAATCCTAACCCTAGGTCCAATCGGAACCCTAACCGGAACTGTATACCTAGCCCTCAATATAACCCTAACCCTAGGTCCAATCGGAACCCTAACCGGATCTCTAACCCTAGCCCACAACATAACACTAACCCTAGGTCCAATCGGAACCCTAACCGGATCTGTGTACCTAGCCCTCAACATAACCCTAACCCTAGGTCCAATCGGAACCCATCCGGAACTCTAACCCTAGCCCTCAACATAACCCTAACCCTAGGTCCAATCGGAAGCCTAACCGGATCTCTAACCCTAGCCCTCAACGTAAACCTAACCCTAGGTCCAATCGGAACCCTAACCGGATCTCTAACCCTAGCTCTCAACATAACCCTAACCCTAGGTCTAATCGGAACCCTAACCGGATCTGTGTACCTAGACCTCAACATAACCCTAACCCTAGGTCCAATCGGAACCCTAACCGGATCTGTATACCTAGCCCTCAACATAACCCTAACCCTAGGTCCAATCGGAACCCTAACAGGATCTCTAACCCTAGCCCTCAACATAACCCTAACCCTAGGTTCAATCGTATCCCTAACCGGATCTCTAACCCTACCCCTCAACATAGCCCTAACCCTAGGTCCAATCGGAACCCTAACCGGATCTGTATACCTAGCCCTCAACATAACCCTAACCCTAGGTCCAATCGGAACCCTAACCGGATCTCTAACCCTAGCCCTCAACCTAACCCTAACCCTAGGTCCAATCGCAACCCTAACCGGATCTCTAACCCTAGCCCTCAACATAACCCTAACCCTAGGTCCAATCGGAACCCTAAACGGATATCTAAACCTAGCCCTCAACATAACCCTAACCCTAGGTCCAATCGGAACCCTAACCGGATATCTAACCCTGGCCCTCTACATAACCCTAACCCTAGGTCCAATCGGAACCCTAACCGGATCTGTGTACCTAGACCTCAACATAACCCTAACCCTAGGTCCAATCGGAACCCTAACCGGATCTGTATACCTAGCCCTCAACATAACCCTAACCCTAGGTCCAATCGGAACCCTAACAGGATCTCTAACCCTAGCCCTCAACATAACCCTAACCCTAGGTTCAATCGTATCCCTAACCGGATCTCTAACGCTAGCCCTCAACATAACCCTAACCCTAGGTCCAATCGGAACCCTAACCGGATCTGTATACCTAGCCCTCAATATAACCCTAACCTTAGGTCCAATCGGAACCCTAACCGGATCTCTAACCCTAGCCCTCAATATAACCCTAACCCTAGGTCCAATCGGAACCCTAACCGGATCTCTAACCCTAGCCCTCAAACTATCCCTAACCCTAGGTCCAATCGCAACCCTAACCGGATCTCTAACCCTAGCCCTCAACATAACCCGAACACTTGGTCCAATCGGAACCCTAAGCGGATCTCTAACCCTAGCCCTCAACATAACCCTAACCCTAGGTCCAATCGGAACCCTAACCGGATCTCTAACCCTAGCCCTCAACATAACCCTAACCCTAGGTCCAATCAGAACCCTAACCGGATCTCTAACCCTAGCCCTCAACATAACCCTAACCCTAGGTCCAATCGGAACCCTAACCGGATCTCTAACCCTAGCTCTCAACATAACCCTAACCCTAGGTCCAATCGGAACAGTAAACGGATATCTAACCCTAGCCCTCAACATAACCCGAACCTTGGTCCAATCGGAAACCTAACCGGATCTCTAAACCTCGCCCTCAACATAACCCTAATCCTAGGTCCAATCGGAACCCTAACCGGATCTCTACACCTCGCCCTCAACATAACCCTAACCCTAGGTCCAATCGGAACCCTTGCCGGTTCTCTACCCCTCGCCCTCAACATAACCCTAACCCTAGGTCCAATCGGAACCCTAACCGGATATCTAACCCTAGCCCTCTACATAACCCTAACCCTAGTTCCAATCGGAACCGTAACAGGATCTCTAACCCAGCCCGCAACATTACCCTAACCCTAGGTCCAATCGGAACCCTAAACGGATATCTAAACCTAGCCCTCAACATAACCCTAACCCTACGTCCAATCGGAACCCTGACCGGATATCTAACCCTAGCCCTCTACATAACCCTAACCCTAGGTCCAATCGGAACCCTTACCGGATCTGTGTACCTAGACCTCAACATAACCCTAACCCTAGGTCCAATCGGAACCCTAACCGGATCTGTATACCTCGCCCTCAACATAACCCTAACCCTAGGTCCAATCGGAACCCTAACAGGATCTCTACCCCTCGCCCTCAACCTAGCCCTAACCCTAGGTCCAATCGCAACCCTAACCGGATCTCTAACCCTAGCTCTCAACATAACCCTAACCCTAGGTCCAATCAGTACCCTAACCGGATCTCTAACCCTAGCCCTCAACATAAACCTAACCCTACGTCCAATCGGAACCCTAACCGGATTTCTAACCCTAGCCTTCAACATAACCCTAACCCTAGGTCCAATCGGAACCCTAACCGGATCTGTATACCTAGCCCTCAACATAACCCTAACCCTAGGTCCAATCGGAACCCTAACCGGATCTGTGTACCTAGCCCTCAACATAACCCTAACCCTAGGTCCAATCGGAACCCCAACCGGATCTCTAACCCTAGCCCTCAACATAACCCTAACCCTAGGTCCAATCGGAAGCTTAACCGGATCTCTAACCCTAGCCCTCAACATAACCCTAACCCTAGGTCTAATCGGAACCCTAACCGGATCTCTAACCCTAGCCCTCAACATAACCCTAACCCTAGGTCCAATCGGAACCCTAACCGGAACTCTAACCCTAGCCCTCAAAATAACCCTAACCCTAGGTCCAATCGGAACCCTAAGCGGATCTCTAACCCTAGCGCTCAACATATCACTAACCCTAGGTCCAATCGGAACCCTAAACGGATATCTAACCCTAGCCCTCAACATAACCCTAACCCTAGGTCCAATCGGAACCCTAAACGGATATCTAACCCTAGCCCTCAACATAACCCTAACCCTAGGTCCATTCGGAACCCTAACCGGATATCTAACCCTAGCCCTCAACATAACCGTAACCCTAGTTCCAATCGGAACCCTAACAGGATCTCTACCCCAGCCCTCCTCATAACCCTAACGCTAGGTCCAATCGGAACCCTAACCGGATCTCTACCCCTCGCCCGCAACATAACCCTAACCCTAGGTCCAATCGGAACCCTAACCGGATCTCTACATCTCGCCCTCAACATAACCCTAAACCTTGGTCCAATCGGAACCCTAACCGGATATCTAACACTAGCCCTCAACATAACCCTAACCCTAGGTAAAAATCGGAACCCTAACCGGATCTCTAACCCTAGCTCTCAACATAACCCTAACCCTAGGTCCAATCGGAACCCTAACAGGATCTCTAACCCTAGCCCTCAACATAACCCTAACCCTAGGTTCAATCGTATCCCTAACCGGATCTCTAACGCTAGCCTTCAACATAACCCTAACCCTAGGTCCAATCGGAACCCTAACCGGATCTGTATACCTAGCCCTCAACATAACCCTAACCCTAGGTCCAATCGGAACCCTAATCGGATCTCTAACCCTAGCCCTCAACCTAACCCTAACCCTAGGTCCAATCGCAACCCTAACCGGATCTCTAACCCTAGCCCTCAACATAACCCTAACCCTAGGTTCAATCGTATCCCTAACCGGATCTCTAATGCTAGCCCTCAACATAACCCTAACCCTAGGTCCAATCGGAACCCTAAACGGATATCTAAACCTAGCCCTCAACATAACCCTAACCCTAGGTCCAATCGGAACCCTAACCGGATATCTAACCCTGGCCCTCTACATAACCCTAACCCTAGGTCCAATCGGAACCCTAACAGGATCTTTAACCCTAGCCTTCAACATAACCCTAACCCTAGGTTCAATCGTATCCCTAACCGGATCTCTAACGCTAGCCCTCAACATAACCCTAACCCTAGGTCCAATCGGAACCCTAACCGGATCTGTATACCTCGCCCTCAACATAACCCTAACCCTAGGTCCAATCGGAACCCTAACCGGATCTCTAACCCTAGCCCTCAACCTAACACTAACCCTAGCTCCAATCGCAACCCTAACCGGATCTCTAACCCTACCCTCAACATAACCCTAACCCTAGGTTCAATCGTATCCCTAACCGGATCTCTAACGCTAGCCCTCAACATAACCCTAACCCTAGGTCCAATCGGAACCCTAACCGTATCTGTATACCTAGCCCTCAACATAACCCTAACCCTAGGTCCAATCGGAACCCTAACCGGATCTCTAACCCTAGCCCTCAACATAACCCTAACCCTAGGTCCAATCGGAACCGTAACCGGAACTCTAACCCTAGCCCTCAACATAACCCTAACCCTAGGTCCAATCGGAACCCTAAACGGATATCTAACCCTAGCCCTCAACATAACCCTAACCCTAGGGCCAATCGGAAACCTAAACGGATTTCTAACCGTAGCCATCAACATAATCCTAACCCTAGGTCCAATCGGAACCCTAACCGGATCTGTATACCTAGCCCTCAACATAACACTAACCCTAGGTCCAATCGGAACCCTAACCGGATCTGTATACCTAGCCCTCAACATAACCCTAACCCTAGGTCCAATCGGAACCCTAACCGGATCTCTAACCCTAGCCCACAACATAACCCTAACCCCAGGTCCAATCGGAACCCTAACCGGATTTGTGTACCTAGCCCTCAACATAACCCTAACCCTAGGTCCAATCGGAACCCTAACCGGATCTCTAACCCTAGCCTCAACATAACCCTAACCCTAGGTCCAATCGGAAGCCTAACCGGATCTCTAACCCTAGCCCTCAACGTAACCCTAACCCTAGGTCCAATCGGAACCCTAACCGGATCTCTAACCCTAGCTCTCAACATAACCCTAACCCTAGGTCCAATCGGAACCCTAACCGGATCTGTGTACCTAGACCTCAACATAACCCTAACCCTAGGTCCAATCGGAACCCTAACCGGATCTGTATACCTAGCCCTCAACATAACCCTAACCCTAGGTCCAATTGGAACCCTAACAGGATCTCTAACCCTAGCCCTCAACATAACCCTAACCCTAGGTTCAATCGTATCCCTAACCGGATTTCTAACCCTAGCCCTCAACATAGCCCTAACCCTAGGTCCAATCGGAACCCTAACCGGATCTGTACACCTAGCCCTCAACATAACCCTAACCCTAGGTCCAATCGGAACCCTAACAGGATCTCTAACCCTAGCCCTCAACATAACCCTAACCCTAGGTTCAATCGTATCCCTAACCGGATCTCTAACCCTAGCCCTCAACGTAACCCTAATCCTAGGTCCAATCGGAACCCTAACCGGATCTCTAACCCTAGCTCTCAACATAACCCTAACCCTAGGTCCAATCGGAACCCTAACCGGATCTGTGTACCTAGACCTCAACATAACCCTAACCCTAGGTCCAATCGGAACCCTAACCGGATCTGTATACCTAGCCCTCAACATAACCCTAACCCTACGTCCAATCGGAACCCTAACAGGATCTCTAACCCTAGCCCCCAACATAACCCTAACCCTAGGTTCAATCGTATCCCTAACCGGATCTCTAACCCTAGCCCTCAACATAGCCCTAACCCTAGGTCCAATCGGAACCCTAACCGGATCTGTATACCTAGCCCTCAACATAGCCCTAACCCTAGGTCCAATCGGAACCCTAACCGGATCTGTATACCTAGCCCTCAACATAACCCTAACCCTAGGTCCAATCGGAACCCTAACAGGATCTCTAACCCTAGCCCTCAACATAACCCTAACCCTAGGTTCAATCGTATCCCTAACCGGATCTCTAACGCTAGCCCTCAACATAACCCTAACCCTAGGTCCAATCGGAACCCTAACCGGATCTGTATACCTAGCCCTCAACATAACCCTAACCCTAGGTCCAATCGGAACCCTAACCGGATCTCTAACCCTAGCCCTCAACATAACCCTAACCCTAGGTCCAATCGGAACCGTAACGGGATCTCTAACCCTAGCCCTCAACATAACCCTAACCCTAGGTCCAATCAAAACCCTAACTGGATCTCTAAACCTAGCCCTCATTATTACCCTAACCCTAGGTCCAATCGGAACCCTAACCGGATCTCTAACCCTAGCCCTCAATATAACCCTAACCCTAGGTCCAATCGGAACCCTAACCGGATCTCTAACCCTAGCCCTCAAACTAACCCTAACCCTAGGTCCAATCGCAAACCTAACCGGATCTCTAACCATAGCCCTCAACATAACCCGAACCCTTGGTCCAATCGGAACCCTAACCGGATCTCTAACCCTAGCCCTCAACAGAACCCTAACCCTAGGTCCAATCGGAACCCTAACCGGATCTCTAACCCTAGCCCTCAACATAACCCTAACCCTAGGTCCAATCGGAACCCTAACCGGATCTCTAACCCTAGCCCTCAACATAACCCTAACCCTAGGTCCAATCGGAACCCTAACCGGATCTCTAACCCTAGCCCTCAACATAACCCTAACCCTAGGTTCAATCGGAACCCTAACCGGATCTCTAACCCTAGCCCTCAATATAACCCTAACCCTAGGTCCAATCGGAACCCTAACCGGATCTCTAACCCTACCCTCAAACTAACCCTAACCCTAGGTCCAATCGCAAACCTAACCGGATCTCTAACCCTAGCCCTCAACATAACCCGAACCCTTGGTCCAATCGGAACCCTAACCGGATCTCTAACCCTAGCCCTCAACAGAACCCTAACCCTAGGTCCAATCGGAACCCTAACCGGATCTCTAACCCTAGCCCTCAACATAACCCTAACCCTAGGTCCAATCGGAACAGTAAACGGATATCTAACCCTAGCCCTCAACATAACCCGAACCCTTGGTCCAATCGGAAACCTAACCGGATCTCTAAACCTCGCCCTCAACATAACCCTAATCCTAGGTCCAATTGGAACCCTAACCGGATCTCTACACCTCGCCCTCAACATAACCCTAACCCTAGGTCCAATCGGAACCCTTGCCGGTTCTCTACCCCTCGCCCTCAACATAACCCTAACCCTAGGTCCAATCGGAACCCTAACCGGATATCTAACCCTAGCCCTCTACATAACCCTAACCCTAGTTCCAATCGGAACCGTAACAGGATCTCTAACCCACCCCGCAACATTACCCTAACCCTAGGTCCAATCGGAACCCTAAACGAATATCTAAACCTAGCCCTCAACATAACCCTAACCCTACGTCCAATCGGAACCCTGACCGGATATCTAACCCTAGCCCTCTACATAACCCTAACCCTAGGTCCAATCGGAACCCTTACCGGATCTGTGTACCTAGACCTCAACATAACCCTAACCCTAGGTCCAAACGGAACCCTAACCGGATCTGTATACCTAGCCCTCAACATAAGCCTAACCCTAGGTCCAATCGGAACCCTAACAGGATCTCTACCCCTCGCCCTCAACCTAGCCCTAACCCTAGGTCCAATCGCAACCCTAACCGGATCTCTAACCCTAGCCCTCAACATAACCCTAACCCTAGGTTCAATCGTATCCCTAACCGGATCTCTAACGCTAGCCCTCAACATAACCCTAACCCTAGGTTTAATCGGAACCCTAACCGGATCTCTAACCCTAGCTCTCAACATAACCCTAACCCTAGGTCCAATCAGTACCCTAACCGGATCTCTAACCCTAGCCCTCAACATAAACCTAACCCTACGTCCAATCGGAACCCTAACCGGATTTCTAACCCTAGCCTTCAACATAACCCTAACCCTAGGTCCAATCGGAACCGTAACCGGATCTGTATACCTAGCCCTCAACATAACCCTAACCCTAGGTCCAATCGGAACCCTAACCGGATCTGTGTACCTAGCCCTCAACATAACCTTAACCCTAGGTCCAATCGGAACCCCAACCGGATCTCTAACCCTAGCCCTCAACATAACCGTAACCCTAGGTCCAATCGGAAGCTTAACCGGATCTCTAACCCTAGCCCTCAACATAACCCTAACCCTAGGTCCAATCGGAACCCTAACCGGATCTCTAACCCTAGCCCTCAACATAACCCTAACCCTAGGTCCAATCGGAACCCTAACCGGAACTCTAACCGTAGCCCTCAAAATAACCCTAACCCTAGGTCCAATCGGAACCCTAAGCGGATCTCTAACCCTAGCGCTCAACATATCACTAACCCTAGGTCCAATCGGAACCCTAAACGGATATCTAACCCTAGCCCTCAACATAACCCTAACCCTAGGTCCAATTGGAACCCTAAACGGATATCTAATCCTAGCCCTCAACATAACCCTAACCCTAGGTCCATTCGGAACCCTAACCGGATATCTAACCCTAGCCCTCAACATAACCGTAACCCTAGTTCCAATCGGAACCCTAACAGGATCTCTACCCCAGCCCTCAACATAACCCTAACGCTAGGTCCAATCGGAACCCTAACCGGATCTCTACCCCTCGCCCGCAACATAACCCTAACCCGAGGTCCAATCGGAACCCTAACCGGATCTCTACATCTCGCCCTCAACATAACCCTAAACCTTGGTCCAATCAGAACCCTAACCGGATATCTAACACTAGCCCTCAACATAACCCTAACCCTAGGTAAAAATCGGAACCCTAACCGGATCTCTAACCCTAGCTCTCAACATAACCCTAACCCTAGGTCCAATCTGAACCCTAACCGGATCTCTAACCCTAGCCCTCAACATAACCCTAACACTAGGTCCAATCGGAACCCTAACGGGATTTCTAACCCTAGCCTTCAACATAACCCTAACCCTAGGTCCAATCGGAACCCTAACCGGATCTGTATACCTAGCCCTCAACATAACCCTAACCCTAGGTCCAATCGGAACCCTAACCGGATCTGTATACCTAGCCCTCAACATAACCCTAAACCTATGTCCAATCGGAATCCTAACAGGATCTCTACCCGTCGCCCTCAACATAACCCTAACCCTAGGTCAAATCGGAACCCTAACCCGATCTCTAAACCTAGCCCTCAACATAACCCTAACCGTAGGTCCAATCGGAACCCTAACCGAATCTCTAACCCTAGCCCTCAACATAACCCTAAAACTGGGTCCAATTGGAACCCTAACCGGGTCTGTGTACCTAGCCCTAAACATAACCCTAACCCTTGGTCCAATCGGAACCCCAACCGGATCTCTAACCCTAGCCCTCAACATACCCTAACTCTAGGTCCAATCGGAAACCTAAACGGATATCTAACCCTAGCCCTCAACATAACCCTTACCCTAGGTCCAATCGGAACCCTAACCGGATTTCTAACCCTAGCCCACAACATAACCCTAACCCTAGGTCCAATCGGAACCCTAACTGGATCTGTGTACCTAGCCCTCAACATAACCCTATCCCTAGGTCCAATCGGAACCCCAACCGGAACTCTAACCCTAGCCCTCAACATAACCCTAACCCTAGGTCCAATCGGAAGCCTAACCGGATCTCTAACCCTAGCCCTCAACGTAACCCTAACCCTAGGTCCAATCGGAACCCTAACCGGATCTCTATCCCTAGCTCTCAACATAACCCTAACCCTAGGTCCAATCGGAACCCTAACCGGATATCTAACCCTAGCCCTCTACATAACCCTAACCCTAGTTCCAATCGGAACCCTAACAGGATCTCTAACCCAGCCCGCAACATAACCCTAACCCTAGGTCCAATCGGAACCCTAAACGGATATCTAAACCTAGCCCTCAACATAACCCTAACCCTAGGTCCAATCGGAACCCTAACCGGATATCTAACCCTGGCCCTCTACATAACCCTAACCCTAGGTCCAATCGGAACCCTAACCGGATCTGTGTACCTAGACCTCAACATAACCCTAACCCTAGGTCCAATCGGAACCCTAACCGGATCTGTATACCTAGCCCTCAACATAACCCTAACCCTAGGTCCAATCGGAACCCTAACAGGATCTCTAACCCTAGCCCTCAACATAACCCTAACCCTAGGTTCAATCGTATCCCTAACCGGATCTCTAACGCTAGCCCTCAACATAACCCTAACCCTAGGTCCAATCGGAACCCTAACCGGATCTGTATACCTAGCCCTCAACATAACCCTAACCCTAGGTCCAATCGGAACCCTAATCGGATCTCTAACCCTAGCCCACAACCTAACCCTAACCCTAGGTCCAATCGCAACCCTAACCGGATCTCTAACCCTAGCCCTCAACATAACCCTAACCCTAGGTTCAATCGTATCCCTAACCGGACCTCTAACACTAGCCCTCAACATAACCCTAACCCTAGGTCCAATCGGAACCCTAAACGGATATCTAAACCTAGCCCTCAACATAACCCTAACCCTAGGTCCAATCGGAACCCTAACCGGATATCTAACCCTGGCCCTCTACATAACCCTAACCCTAGGTCCAATCGGAACCCTAACCGGATCTGTGTTCCTAGACCTCAACATAACCCTAACCCTAGGTCCAATCGGAACCCTAACCGGATCTGTATACCTAGCCCTCAACATAACCCTAACCCTAGGTCCAATCGGAACCCTAACAGGATCTCTAACCCTAGCCCTCAACATAACCCTAACCCTAGGTTCAATCGTATCCCTAAGTGGATCTCTAACGCTAGCCCTCAACATAACCCTAACCCTAGGTCCAATCGGAACCCTAACCGGATCTGTATACCTCGCCCTCAACATAACCCTAACCCTAGGTCCAATCGGAACCCTAACCGGATCTCTAACCCTAGCCCTCAACCTAACCCTAAGCCTAGCTCCAATCGCAACCCTAACCGGATCTCTAACCCTAGCCCTCAACATAACCCTAACCCTAGGTCCAATCGGAACCCTAACCGGATCTGTATACATAGCCCTCAACATAACCCTAACCCTAGGTCCAATCGGAACCCTAACCGGATCTCTAACGCTAGCCCCCAACATAACCCTAACCCTAGGTCCAATCGGAACCGTAACCGGAACTCTAACCCTAGCCCTCAACATAACCCTAACCCTAGGTCCAATCGGAACCCTAAACGGATATCTAACCCTAGCCCTCAACATAACCCTAACCCTAGGTCCAATCGGAACCCTAAAAGGATTTCTAACCGTAGCCATCAACATAATCCTAACCCTAGGTCCAATCGGAACCCTAACCGGATCTGTATACCTGGCCCTCAACATAACACTAACCCTAGGTCCAATCGGAACCCTAACCGGATCTGTATACCTAGCCCTCAACATAACCCTAACCCTAGGTCCAATCGGAACCCTAACCGGATCTCTAACCCTAGCCCACAACATAACCCTAACCCTAGGTTCAATCGGAACCCTAACCGGATCTGTGTACCTAGCCCTCAACATAACCCTAAGCCTAGGTCCAATCAGAACCCCAACCGGAACTCTAACCCTAGCCCTCAACATAACCCTAACCCTAGGTCCAATCGGAAGCCTAACCGGATCTCTAACCCTAGCCCTCAACGTAACCCTAACCCTAGGTCCAATCGGAACCCTAACCGGATCTCTAACCCTAGCTCTCAACATAACCCTAACCCTAGGTCCAATCGGAAGCCTAACCTGATCTGTGTACCTAGACCTCAACATAACCCTAACCCTAGGTCCAATCGGAACCCTAACCGGATCTGTATACCTAGCCCTCAACATAACCCTAACCCTAGGTCCAATCGGAACCCTAACAGGATCTCTAACCCTAGCCCTCAACATAACCCTAACCCTAGATTCAATCGTATCCCTAACCGGATCTCTAACGCTAGCCCTCAACATAACCCTAACCCTAGGTCCAATCGGAACCCTAACCGGATCTGTATACCTAGCCCTCAACATAACCCTAACCCTAGGTCCAATCGGAACCCTAACCGGATCTCTAACCCTAGCCCTCAACCTAACCCTAACCCTAGGTCCAATCGCAACCCTAACCGGATCTCTAACCCTAGCCCGCAACATAACCCTAACCCGAGGTCCAATCGGAACCCTAACCGGATCTCTACCCCTCGCCCGCAACATAACCCTAACCCGAGGTCCAATCGGAACCCTAACCGGATCTCTACCCCTCGCCCGCAACATAACCCTAACCCGAGGTCCAATCGGAACCCTAACCGGATCTCTACATCTCGCCCTCAACATAACCCTAAACCTTGGTCCAATCGGAACCCTAACCGGATATCTAACACTAGCCCTCAACATAACCCTAACCCTAGGTAAAAATCGGAACCCTAACCGGATCTCTAACCCTAGCTCTCAACATAACCCTAACACTAGGTCCAATCGGAACCCTAACGGGATTTCTAACCCTAGCCTTCAACATAACCCTAACCCTAGGTCCAATCGGAACCCTAACCGGATCTCTATACCTAGCCCTCAACATAACCCTAACCCTAGGTCCAATCGGAACCCTAACCGGATCTGTATACCTAGCCCTCAACATAACCCTAAACCTATGTCCAATCGGAATCCTAACAGGATCTCTACCCCTCGCCCTCAACATAACCCTAACCCTAGGTCCAATCGGAACCCTAACCGGATCTCTAACCCTAGCCCACAACATAACCCTAACCCTAGGTCCAATCGGAACCCTAACCGGATCTGTGTACCTAGCCCTCAACATAACCCTAACCCTAGGTGCAATCGGAACCCCAACCGGAACTCTAACCCTAGCCCTCAACATAACCCTAACCCTAGGTCCAATTGGAAGACTAACCGGATCTCTAACCCTAGCCCTCAACGTAACCCTAACCCTAGGTCCAATCGGAACCCTAACCGGATCTCTAACCCTAGCTCTCAACATAACCCTAACCCTAGGTCCAATCGGAACCCTAACCGGATATCTAACCCAGCCCGCAACATAACCCTAACCCTAGGTCCAATCGGAACCCTAAACGGATATCTAAACCTAGCCCTCAACATAACCCTAACCCTAGGTCCAATCGGAACCCTAACCGGATATCTAACCCTGGCCCTCTACATAACCCTAACTCTAGGTCCAATCGGAACCCTAACCGGATCTGTGTACCTAGACCTCAACATAACCCTAACCCTAGGTCCAATCGGAACCCTAACCGGATCTGTATACCTAGCCCTCAACATAACCCTAGCCCTAGGTCCAATCGGAACCCTAACAGGATCTCTAACCCTAGCCCTCAACATAACCCTAACCCTAGCTTCAATCGTATCCCTAACCGGATCTCTAACGCTAGCCCTCAACATAACCCTAACCCTAGGTCCAATCGGAACCCTAACCGGATCTGTATACCTCGCCCTCAACATAACCCTAACCCTAGGTCCAATCGGAACCCTAACCGGATCTCTAACCCTAGCACTCAACCTAACCCTAACCCTAGCTCCAATCGCAACCCTAACCGGATCTCTAACCCTAGCCCTCAACATAACCCTAACCCTAGGTTCAATCGTATCCCTAACCGGATCTCTAACGCTAGCCCTCAACATAACCCTAACCCTAGGTCCAATCGGAACCCTAACCGGATCTGTATACCTAGCCCTCAACATAACCCTAACCCTAGGTCCAATCGGAACCGTAACCGGAACTCTAACCCTAGCCCTCAACATAACCCGAACCCTAGGTCCAATCGGAACCCTAAACGGATATCTAACCCTAGCCCACAACATAACCCTAACCCTAGGTCCAATCGGAATCCTAAACGGATTTCTAAACGTAGCCATCAACATAATCCTAACCCTAGGTCCAATCGGAACCCTAACCGGATCTGTATACATAGCCCTCAACATAACACTAACCCTAGGTCCAATCGGAACCCTAACCGGATCTGTATACCTAGCCCTCAACACAACCCTAACCCTAGGTCCAATCGGAACCCTAACCGGATCTCTAACCCTAGCCCACAACATAACCCTAACCCTAGGTCCAATCGGAACCCTAACCGGATCTGTGTACCTAGCCCTCAACATAACCCTAACCCTAGGTCCAATCGGAACCCCAACGGGGAACTCTAACCCTAGCCCTCAACATAACCCTAACCCTAGGTCCAATCGGAAGCCTAACCGGATCTCTAACCCTATCCCTCAACGTAACCCTAACCCTAGGTCCAATCGGAACCCTAACCGGATCTCTAACCCTAGCTCTCAACATAACCCTAACCCTAGCTCCAATCGGAACCCTAAACGGATCTGTGTACCTATACCTCAACATAACCCTAACCCTAGGTCCAATCGGAACCCTAACCGGATCTGTATACCTAGCCCTCAACATAACCCTAACCCTAGGTCCAATCGGAACCCTAACCGGATCTCTAACCCTAGCCCTCAACATAACCCTAACCCTAGGTTCAATCGTATCCCTAACCGGATCTCTAACGCTAGCCCTCAACATAACCCTAACCCTAGGTCCAATCGGAACCCTAACCGGATCTCTAACCCTAGCCCTCAACCTAACCCTAACCCTAGGTCCAATCGCAACCCTAACCGGATCTCTAACCCTAGCCCTCAACATAACCCTAACCCTAGGTTCAATCGTATCCCTAACCGGATCTCTAACGCTAGCCCTCAACATAACCCTAACCCTAGGTCCAATCGGAACCCTAAACGAATATCTAAACCTAGCCCTCAACATAACCCTAACCCTAGGTCCAATCGGAACCCTAACCGGATATCTAACCCTGGCCCTCTACATAACCCTAACCCTAGCTCCAATCGGAACCCTAACCGGATCTGTGTACCTAGACCTAAACATAACCCTAAACCTAGGTCCAATCGGAACCATAACCGGATCTGTATACCTAGCCCTCAACATAACCCTAACCCTAGGTCCAATCGGAACCCTAACAGGATCTCTAACCCTAGCCCTCAACATAACCCTAACCCTAGGTTCAATCGTATCCCTAACCGGATCTCTAACGCTAGCCCTCA
This sequence comes from Miniopterus natalensis, assembly GCF_054644295.1. NCBI lineage: Eukaryota > Metazoa > Chordata > Mammalia > Chiroptera > Miniopteridae > Miniopterus > Miniopterus natalensis. The sequence goes on from NW_028269988.1 coordinate 775,412, forward strand.
ACATAACCCTAACCCTAGGTCCAATCGGAACCCTAACCGGATCTGTATACCTAGCCCTCAACATAACCCTAACCCTAGGTCCAATCGGAACCCTAACCGGATCTCTAACCCTAGCCCTCAACATAACCCTAACCCTAAGTCCAATCGGAACCGTAACCGGAACTCTAACCCTAGCCCTCAACATAACCCTAACCCTAGGTCCAATCGGAACTCTAAACGGATATCTAACCCTAGCCCTCAACATAACCCTAACCCTAGGTCCAATCGGAACCCTAACCGGATCTGTATACCTAGCCCTCAACATAACACTAACCCTAGGTCCAATCGGAACCCTAACAGGATCTGTATACCTAGCCCTCAACATAACCCTAACCCTAGGTTCAATCGGAACCCTAACCGGATCTATGTACCTAGCCCTCAACATAACCCTAACCCTAGGTCCAATCGGAACCCCAACCGGAACTCTAACCCTAGCCCTCAACATAACCCTAACCCTAGGTCCAATCGGAACCCTAACCGGATCTCTAACCCTAGCTCTCAACATAACCCTAACCCTAGGTCCAATCGGAACCCTAACCGGATCTGTGTACCTAGACCTCAACATAACCCTAACCCTAGGTCCAATCGGAACCCTAACCGGTTCTGTATACCTAGCCCTCAACATAACCCTAACCCTAGGTCCAATCGGATCCCTAACAGGATCTCTAACCCTAGCCCTCAACATAACCCTAACCCTAGGTTCAATCGTATCCATAACCGGATCTCTAACGCTAGCCCTCAACATAACCCTAACCCTAGGTCCAATCGGAACCCTAACCGGATCTGTATACCTAGCCTTCAACATAACCCTAACCCTAGGTCCAATCGGAACCCTAACCGAATCTCTAACCCTAGCCCTCAACCTAACCCTAACCCTAGGTCCAATCGCAACCCTAACCGGATCTCTAACCCTAGCCCTCAACATAACCCTAACCCTAGGTTCAATCGTATCCCTAACCGGATCTCTAAAGCTAGCCCTCAACATAACCCTAACCCTAGGTCCAATCGGAACCCTAAACGGATATCTAAACCTAGCCCTCAACATAACCCTAACCCTAGGTCCAATCGGAACCCTAACCGGATATCTAACCCTGGCCCTCTACATAACCCTAACCCTAGGTCCAATCGGAACCCTAACCGGATCTGTGTACCTAGACCTCAACATAACCCTAACCCTAGGTCCAATCGGAACCCTAACCAGATCTGTATACCTAGCCCTCAACATAACCCTAACCCTAGGTCCAATCGGAACCCTAACAGGATCTCTAACCCTAGCCCTCAACATAACCCTAACCCTAGGTTCAATCGTATCCCTAACCGGAACTCTAACCCTAGCCCTCAACATAACCCTAACCCTAGGTCCAATCGGAACCCTAACCGGATCTGTATAACTAGCCCTCAACATAACCCTAACCCTAGGTCCAATCGGAACCCTAACCGGATCTCTAACCCTAGCCCTCAACCTAACCCTAACCCTAGGTCCAATCGCAACCCTAACCGGATCTCTAACCCTAGCCCTCAACATAACCCTAACCCTAGGTTCAATCGTATCCCTAACCGCATCTCTAACGCTAGCCCTCAACATAACCCTAACCCTAGGTCCAATCGGAACCCTAAACGGATATCTAAACCTAGCCCTCAACATAACCCTTACCCTAGGTTCAATCGCAACCCTAACCGGATCTTTAACCCTAGCCCTCAACATAACCCTAACCCTAGGTTCAATCGTATCCCTAACCGGATCTCTAACGCTAGCCCTCAACATAACCCTAACCCTAGGTCCAATCGGAACCCTAACCGGATCTGTATACCTAGCCCTCAACATAACCCTAACCCTAGGTCCAATCGGAACCCTAACCGGATCTCTAACCCTAGCCCTCAACCTAACCCTAACCCTAGGTCCAATCGCAACCCTAACCGGATCTCTAACCCTAGCCCTCAACATAACCCTAACCCTAGGTCCAATCGGAACCCTAAACGGATATCTAACCCTAGCCCTCAACATAACCCTAACCCTAGGTCCAATCGGAACCCTAACCGGATCTGTATACCTAGCCCTCAACATAACACTAACCCTAGGTCCAATCGGAACCCTAACCGGATCTGTATACCTAGCCCTCAACATAACCCTAACCCTAGGTCCAATCGGAACCCTAACCGGATCTGTGTACCTAGCCCTCAACATAACCCTAACCCTAGGTCCAATCGGAACCCCAACCGGAACTCTAACCCTAGCCCTCAACATAACCCTAACCCTAGGTCCAATCGGAAGCCTAACCGGATCTCTAACCCTAGCCCTCAACGTAACCCTAACCCTAGGTCCAATCGGAACCCTAACCGGATCTCTAACCCTAGCTCTCAACATAACCCTAACCCTAGGTCCAATCGGAACCCTAACCAGATCTGTGTACCTAGACCTCAACATAACCCTAACCCTAGGTCCAATCGGAACCCTAACCGGATCTGTATACCTAGCCCTCAACATAACCCTAATCCTAGGTCCAATCGGATCCCTAACAGGATCTCTAACCCTAGCCCTCAACATAACCCTAACCCTAGGTTCAATCGTATCCCTAACCGGATCTCTAAAGCTAGCCCTCAACATAACCCTAACCCTAGGTCCAATCGGAACCCTAAACGGATATCTAAACCTAGCCCTCAACATAACCCTAACCCTAGGTCCAATCGGAACCCTAACCGGATATCTAACCCTGGCCCTCTACATAACCCTAACCCTAGGTCCAATCGGAACCCTAACAGGATCTCTAACCCTAGCCCTCAACATAACCCTAACCCTAGGTTCAATCGTATCCCTAACCGGATCTCTAACGCTAGCCCTCAACATAACCCTAACCCTAGGTCCAATCGGAACCCTAACCGGATCTGTATACCTCGCCCTCAACATAACCCTAACCCTAGGTCCAATCGGAACCCTTACCGGATCTCTAACCCTAGCACTCAACCTAACCCTAACCCTAGCTCCAATCGCAACCCTAACCGGATCTCTAACCCTAGCCCTCAACATAACCCTAACCCTAGGTTCAATCGTATCCCTAACCGGATCTCTAACGCTAGCCCTCAACATAACCCTAACCCTAGGTCCAATCGGAACCCTAACCGGATCTGTATACCTAGCCCTCAACATAACCCTAACCCTAGGTCCAATCGGAACCGTAACCGGAACTCTAACCCTAGCCCTCAACATAACCCGAACCCTAGGTCCAATCGGAACCCTAAACGGATATCTAACCCTAGCCCACAACATAACCCTAACCCTAGGTCCAATCGGAATCCTAAACGGATTTCTAAACGTAGCCATCAACATAATCCTAACCCTAGGTCCAATCGGAACCCTAACCGGATCTGTATACATAGCCCTCAACATAACACTAACCCTAGGTCCAATCGGAACCCTAACCGGATCTGTATACCTAGCCCTCAACACAACCCTAACCCTAGGTCCAATCGGAACCCTAACCGGATCTCTAACCCTAGCCCACAACATAACCCTAACCCTAGGTCCAATCGGAACCCTAACCGGATCTGTGTACCTAGCCCTCAACATAACCCTAACCCTAGGTCCAATCGGAACCCCAACGGGGAACTCTAACCCTAGCCCTCAACATAACCCTAACCCTAGGTCCAATCGGAAGCCTAACCGGATCTCTAACCCTATCCCTCAACGTAACCCTAACCCTAGGTCCAATCGGAACCCTAACCGGATCTCTAACCCTAGCTCTCAACATAACCCTAACCCTAGCTCCAATCGGAACCCTAAACGGATCTGTGTACCTAGACCTCAACATAACCCTAACCCTAGGTCCAATCGGAAGCCTAACCGGATCTGTATACCTAGCCCTCAACATAACCCTAACCCTAGGTCCAATCGGAACCCTAATCGGATCTCTAACCCTAGCCCTCAACATAACCCTAACCCTAGGTTCAATCGTATCCCTAACCGGATCTCTAACGCTAGCCCTCAACATAACCCTAACCCTAGGTCCAATCGGAACCCTAACCGGATCTCTAACCCTAGCCCTCAACCTAACCCTAACCCTAGGTCCAATCGCAACCCTAACCGGATCTCTAACCCTAGCCCTCAACATAACCCTAACCCTAGGTTCAATCATATCCCTAACCGGATCTCTAACGCTAGCCCTCAACATAACCCTAACCCTAGGTCCAATCGGAACCCTAAACGAATATCTAAACCTAGCCCTCAACATAACCCTAACCCTAGGTCCAATCGGAACCCTAACCGGATATCTAACCCTGGCCCTCTACATAACCCTAACCCTAGGTCCAATCGGAACCCTAACCGGATCTGTGTACCTAGACCTAAACATAACCCTAAACCTAGGTCCAATCGGAACCATAACCGGATCTGTATACCTAGCCCTCAACATAACCCTAACCCTAGGTCCAATCGGAACCCTAACAGGATCTCTAACCCTAGCCCTCAACATAACCCTAACCCTAGGTTCAATCGTATCCCTAACCGGATCTCTAACGCTAGCCCTCAACATAACCCTAACCCTAGGTCCAATCGGAACCCTAATCGGATCTGTATACCTAGCCCTCAACATAACCCTAACCCTAGGTCCAATCGGAACCCTAACCGGATCTCTAACCCTAGCCCTCAACATAACCCTAACCCTAAGTCCAATCGGAACCGTAACCGGAACTCTAACCCTAGCCCTCAACATAACCCTAACCCTAGGTCCAATCGGAACTCTAAACGGATATCTAACCCTAGCCCTCAACATAACCCTAACCCTAGGTCCAATCGGAACCCTAACCGGATCTGTATACCTAGCCCTCAACATAACACTAACCCTAGGTCCAATCGGAACCCTAACAGGATCTGTATACCTAGCCCTCAACATAACCCTAACCCTAGGTTCAATCGGAACCCTAACCGGATCTATGTACCTAGCCCTCAACATAACCCTAACCCTAGGTCCAATCGGAACCCCAAACGGAACTCTAACCCTAGCCCTCAACATAACCCTAACCCTAGGTCCAATCGGAACCTAAACGGATATCTAAACCTAGCCCTCAACATAACCCTAACCCTAGGTCCAATCGGAACCCTAACCGGATATCTAACCCTAGCCCTCAACCTAACCCTAACCCTAGGTCCAATCGCAACCCTAACCGGATCTCTAACCCTAGCCCTCAACATAACCCTAACCCTAGGTCCAATCGGAACCCTAACCGGATCTCTAACCCTAGCCCTCAACCTAACCTTAACCCTAGGTCCAATCGCAACCCTAACCGGATCTCTAACCCTAGCCCTCAACATAACCCTAACCCTAGGTCCAATCGGAACCCTAAACGGATATCTAACCCTAGCCCACAACATAACCCTAACCCTAGGTCCAATCGGAATCCTAAACGGATTTCTAAACGTAGCCATCAACATAATCCTAACCCTAGGTCCAATCGGAACCCTAACCGGATCTGTATACATAGCCCTCAACATAACACTAACCCTAGGTCCAATCGGAACCCTAACCGGATCTGTATACCTAGCCCTCAACACAACCCTAACCCTAGGTCCAATCGGAACCCTAACCGGATCTCTAACCCTAGCCCACAACATAACCCTAACCCTAGGTCCAATCGGAACCCTAACCGGATATGTGTACCTAGCCCTCAACATAACCCTAACCCTAGGTCCAATCGGAACCCCAACGGGGAACTCTAACCCTAGCCCTCAACATAACCCTAACCCTAGGTCCAATCGGAAGCCTAACCGGATCTCTAACCCTATCCCTCAACGTAACCCTAACCCTAGGTCCAATCGGAACCCTAACCGGATCTCTAACCCTAGCTCTCAACATAACCCTAACCCTAGCTCCAATCGGAACCCTAAACGGATCTGTGTACCTAGACCTCAACATAACCCTAACCCTAGGTCCAATCGGAACCCTAACCGGATCTGTATACCTAGCCCTCAACATAACCCTAACCCTAGGTCCAATCGGAACCCTAACCGGATCTCTAACCCTAGCCCTCAACATAACCCTAACCCTAGGTTCAATCGTATCCCTAACCGGATCTCTAACGCTAGCCCTCAACATAACCCTAACCCTAGGTCCAATCGGAACCCTAACCTGATCTCTAACCCTAGCCCTCAACCTAACCCTAACCCTAGGTCCAATCGCAACCCTAACCGGATCTCTAACCCTAGCCCTCAACATAACCCTAACCCTAGGTTCAATCGTATCCCTAACCGGATCTCTAACGCTAGCCCTCAACATAACCCTAACCCTAGGTCCAATCGGAACCCTAAACGAATATCTAAACCTAGCCCTCAACATAACCCTAACCCTAGGTCCAATCGGAACCCTAACCGGATATCTAACCCTGGCCCTCTACATAACCCTAACCCTAGGTCCAATCGGAACCCTAACCGGATCTCTGTACCTAGACCTAAACATAACCCTAAACCTAGGTCCAATCGGAACCATAACCGGATCTGTATACCTAGCCCTCAACATAACCCTAACCCTAGGTCCAATCGGAACCCTAACAGGATCTCTAACCCTAGCCCTCAACATAACCCTAACCCTAGGTTCAATCGTATCCCTAACCGGATCTCTAACGCTAGCCCTCAACATAACCCTAACCCTAGGTCCAATCGGAACCCTAACCGGATCTGTATACCTAGCCCTCAACATAACCCTAACCCTAGGTCCAATCGGAACCCTAACCGGATCTCTAACCCTAGCCCTCAACATAACCCTAACCCTAAGTCCAATCGGAACCGTAACCGGAACTCTAACCCTAGCCCTCAACATAACCCTAACCCTAGGTCCAATCGGAACTCTAAACGGATATCTAACCCTAGCCCTCAACATAACCCTAACCCTAGGTCCAATCGGAACCCTAACCGGATCTGTATACCTAGCCCTCAACATAACACTAACCCTAGGTCCAATCGGAACCCTAACAGGATCTGTATACCTAGCCCTCAACATAACCCTAACCCTAGGTTCAATCGGAACCCTAACCGGATCTATGTACCTAGCCCTCAACATAACCCTAACCCTAGGTCCAATCGGAACCCCAACCGGAACTCTAACCCTAGCCCTCAACATAACCCTAACCCTAGGTCCAATCGGAACCCTAACCGGATCTCTAACCCTAGCTCTCAACATAACCCTAACCCTAGGTCCAATCGGAACCCTAACCGGATCTGTGTACCTAGACCTCAACATAACCCTAACCCTAGGTCCAATCGGAACCCTAACCGGTTCTGTATACCTAGCCCTCAACATAACCCTAACCCTAGGTCCAATCGGATCCCTAACAGGATCTCTAACCCTAGCCCTCAACATAACCCTAACCCTAGGTTCAATCGTATCCATAACCGGATCTCTAACGCTAGCCCTCAACATAACCCTAACCCTAGGTCCAATCGGAACCCTAACCGGATCTGTATACCTAGCCTTCAACATAACCCTAACCCTAGGTCCAATCGGAACCCTAACCGAATCTCTAACCCTAGCCCTCAACCTAACCCTAACCCTAGGTCCAATCGCAACCCTAACCGGATCTCTAACCCTAGCCCTCAACATAACCCTAACCCTAGGTTCAATCGTATCCCTAACCGGATCTCTAAAGCTAGCCCTCAACATAACCCTAACCCTAGGTCCAATCGGAACCCTAAACGGATATCTAAACCTAGCCCTCAACATAACCCTAACCCTAGGTCCAATCGGAACCCTAACCGGATATCTAACCCTGGCCCTCTACATAACCCTAACCCTAGGTCCAATCGGAACCCTAACCGGATCTGTGTACCTAGACCTCAACATAACCCTAACCCTAGGTCCAATCGGAACCCTAACCGGATCTGTATACCTAGCCCTCAACATAACCCTAACCCTAGGTCCAATCGGAACCCTAACCGGATCTCTAACCCTAGCCCTCAACATAACCCTAACCCTAGGTTCAATCGTATCCCTAACCGGATCTCTAACGCTAGCCCTCAACATAACCCTAACCCTAGGTCCAATCGGAACCCTAACCGGATCTGTATACCTCGCCCTCAACATAACCCTAACCCTAGGTCCAATCGGAACCCTAACCGGATCTCTAACCCTAGCCCTCAACCTAACCCTAACCCTAGGTCCAATCGCAACCCTAACCGGATCTCTAACCCTAGCCCTCAACATAACCCTAACCCTAGGTTCAATCGTATCCCTAACCGGATCTCTAACGCTAGCCCTCAACATAACCCTAACCCTAGGTCCAATCGGAACCCTAACCGGATCTGTATACCTAGCCCTCAACATAACCCTAACCCTAGGTCCAATCGGAACCCTAACCGGATCTGTGTACCTAGACCTCAACATAACCCTAACCCTAGGTCCAATCGGAACCCTAACCAGATCTGTATACCTAGCCCTCAACATAACCCTAACCCTAGGTCCAATCGGAACCCTAACAGGATCTCTAACCCTAGCCCTCAACATAACCCTAACCCTAGGTTCAATCGTATCCCTAACCGGAACTCTAACCCTAGCCCTCAACATAACCCTAACCCTAGGTCCAATCGGAACCCTAACCGGATCTGTATAACTAGCCCTCAACATAACCCTAACCCTAGGTCCAATCGGAACCCTAACCGGATCTCTAACCCTAGCCCTCAATCTAACCCTAACCCTAGGTCCAATCGCAACCCTAACCGGATCTCTAACCCTAGCCCTCAACATAACCCTAACCCTAGGTTCAATCGTATCCCTAACCGGATCTCTAACGCTAGCCCTCAACATAACCCTAACCCTAGGTCCAATCGGAACCCTAAACGGATATCTAAACCTAGCCCTCAACATAACCCTTACCCTAGGTTCAATCGCAACCCTAACCGGATCTCTAACCCTAGCCCTCAACATAACCCTAACCCTAGGTTCAATCGTATCCCTAACCGGATCTCTAACGCTAGCCCTCAACATAACCCTAACCCTAGGTCCAATCGGAACCCTAACCGGATCTGTATACCTAGCCCTCAACATAACCCTAACCCTAGGTCCAATCGGAACCTTAACCGGATCTCTAACCCTAGCCCTCAACCTAACCCTAACCCTAGGTCCAATCGCAACCCTAACCGGATCTCTAACCCTAGCCCTCAACATAACCCTAACCCTAGGTCCAATCGGAACCCTAAACGGATATCTAACCCTAGCCCTCAACATAACCCTAACCCTAGGTCCAATCGGAACCCTAACCGGATCTGTATACCTAGCCCTCAACATAACACTAACCCTAGGTCCAATCGGAAACCTAACCGGATCTGTATACCTAGCCCTCAACATAACCCTAACCCTAGGTCCAATCGGAACCCTAACCGGATCTGTGTACCTAGCCCTCAACATAACCCTAACCCTAGGTCCAATCGGAACCCCAACCGGAACTCTAACCCTAGCCCTCAACATAACCCTAACCCTAGGTCCAATCGGAAGCCTAACCGGATCTCTAACCCTAGCCCTCAACGTAACCCTAACCCTAGGTCCAATCGGAACCCTAACCGGATCTCTAACCCTAGCTCTCAACATAACCCTAACCCTAGGTCCAATCAGAACCCTAACCAGATCTGTGTACCTAGACCTCAACATAACCCTAACCCTAGGTCCAATCGGAACCCTAACCGGATCTGTATACCTAGCCCTCAACATAACCCTAATCCTAGGTCCAATCGGATCCCTAACAGGATCTCTAACCCTAGCCCTCAACATAACCCTAACCCTAGGTTCAATCGTATCCATAACCGGATCTCTAACGCTAGCCCTCAACATAACCCTAACCCTAGGTCCAATCGGAACCCTAACCGGATCTGTATACCTAGCCCTCAACATAACCCTAACCCTAGGTCCAATCGGAACCCTAACCGGATCTCTAACCCTAGCCCTCAACCTAACCCTAACCCTAGGTCCAATCGCAACCCTAACCGGATCTCTAACCCTAGCCCTCAACATAACCCTAACCCTAGGTTCAATCGTATCCCTAACCGGATCTCTAAAGCTAGCCCTCAACATAATCCTAACCCTAGGTCCAATCGGAACCCTAAACGGATATCTAAACCTAGCCCTCAACATAACCCTAACCCTAGGTCCAATCGGAACCCTAACCGGATATCTAACCCTGGCCCTCTACATAACCCTAACCCTAGGTCCAATCGGAACCCTAACAGGATCTCTAACCCTAGCCCTCAACATAACCCTAACCCTAGGTTCAATCGTATCCCTAACCGGATCTCTAACGCTAGCCCTCAACATAACCCTAACCCTAGGTCCAATCGGAACCCTAACCGGATCTGTATACCTCGCCCTCAACATAACCCTAACCCTAGGTCCAATCGGAACCCTAACCGGATCTCTAACCCTAGCACTCAACCTAACCCTAACCCTAGCTCCAATCGCAACCCTAACCGGATCTCTAACCCTAGCCCTCAACATAACCCTAACCCTAGGTTCAATCGTATCCCTAACCGGATCTCTAACGCTAGCCCTCAACATAACCCTAACCCTAGGTCCAATCGGAACCCTAACCGGATCTCTAACCCTAGCCCTCAACCTAACCCTAACCCTAGGTCCAATCGCAACCCTAACCGGATCTCTAACCCTAGCCCTCAACATAACCCTAACCCTAGGTTCAATCGTATCCCTAACCGGATCTCTAACGCTAGCCCTCAACATAACCCTAACCCTAGGTCCAATCGGAACCCTAAACGAATATCTAAACCTAGCCCTCAACATAACCCTAACCCTAGGTCCAATCGGAACCCTAACCGGATATCTAACCCTGGCCCTCTACATAACCCTAACCCTAGGTCCAATCGGAACCCTAACCGGATCTCTGTACCTAGACCTAAACATAACCCTAAACCTAGGTCCAATCGGAACCATAACCGGATCTGTATACCTAGCCCTCAACATAACCCTAACCCTAGGTCCAATCGGAACCCTAACAGGATCTCTAACCCTAGCCCTCAACATAACCCTAACCCTAGGTTCAATCGTATCCCTAACCGGATCTCTAACGCTAGCCCTCAACATAACCCTAACCCTAGGTCCAATCGGAACCCTAACCGGATCTGTATACCTAGCCCTCAACATAACCCTAACCCTAGGTCCAATCGGAACCCTAACCGGATCTCTAACCCTAGCCCTCAACATAACCCTAACCCTAAGTCCAATCGGAACCGTAACCGGAACTCTAACCCTAGCCCTCAACATAACCCTAACCCTAGGTCCAATCGGAACTCTAAACGGATATCTAACCCTAGCCCTCAACATAACCCTAACCCTAGGTCCAATCGGAACCCTAACCGGATCTGTATACCTAGCCCTCAACATAACACTAACCCTAGGTCCAATCGGAACCTTAACAGGATCTGTATACCTAGCCCTCAACATAACCCTAACCCTAGGTTCAATCGGAACCCTAACCGGATCTATGTACCTAGCCCTCAACATAACCCTAACCCTAGGTCCAATCGGAACCCCAACCGGAACTCTAACCCTAGCCCTCAACATAAACCTAACCCTAGGTCCAATCGGAACCCTAACCGGATCTCTAACCCTAGCTCTCAACATAACCCTAACCCTAGGTCCAATCGGAACCCTAACCGGATCTGTGTACCTAGACCTCAACATAACCCTAACCCTAGGTCCAATCGGAACCCTAACCGGTTCTGTATACCTAGCCCTCAACATAACCCTAACCCTAGGTCCAATCGGATCCCTAACAGGATCTCTAACCCTAGCCCTCAACATAACCCTAACCCTAGGTTCAATCGTATCCATAACCGGATCTCTAATGCTAGCCCTCAACATAACCCTAACCCTAGGTTCAATCGTATCCCTAACCGGATCTCTAAAGCTAGCCCTCAACATAACCCTAACCCTAGGTCCAATCGGAACCCTAAACGGATATCTAAACCTAGCCCTCAACATAACCCTAACCCTAGGTCCAATCGGAACCCTAACCGGATATCTAACCCTGGCCCTCTACATAACCCTAACCCTAGGTCCAATCGGAACCCTAACCGGATCTGTGTACCTAGACCTCAACATAACCCTAACCCTAGGTCCAATCGGAACCCTAACCGGATCTGTATACCTAGCCCTCAACATAACCCTAACCCTAGGTCCAATCGGAACCCTAACCGGATCTCTAACCCTAGCCCTCAACATAACCCTAACCCTAGGTTCAATCGTATCCCTAACCGGATCTCTAACGCTAGCCCTCAACATAACCCTAACCCTAGGTCCAATCGGAACCCTAACCGGATCTGTATACCTCGCCCTCAACATAACCCTAACCCTAGGTCCAATCGAAACCCTAACCGGATCTCTAACCCTAGCCCACAACATAACCCTAACCCTAGGTCCAATCGGAACCCTAACCGGATCTGTGTACCTAGCCCTCAACATAACCCTAACCCTAGGTCCAATCGGAACCCCAACGGGGAACTCTAACCCTAGCCCTCAACATAACCCTAACCCTAGGTCCAATCGGAAGCCTAACCGGATCTCTAACCCTATCCCTCAACGTAACCCTAACCCTAGGTCCAATCGGAACCCTAACCGGATCTCTAACCCTAGCTCTCAACATAACCCTAACCCTAGCTCCAATCGGAACCCTAAACGGATCTGTGTACCTAGACCTCAACATAACCCTAACCCTAGGTCCAATCGGAACCCTAACCGGATCTGTATACCTAGCCCTCAACATAACCCTAACCCTAGGTCCAATCGGAACCCTAACCGGATCTCTAACCCTAGCCCTCAACATAACCCTAACCCTAGGTTCAATCGTATCCCTAACCGGATCTCTAACGCTAGCCCTCAACATAACCCTAACCCTAGGTCCAATCGGAACCCCAACCGGATCTCTAACCCTAGCCCTCAACCTAACCCTAACCCTAGGTCCAATCGCAACCCTAACCGGATCTCTAACCCTAGCCCTCAACATAACCCTAACCCTAGGTTCAATCGTATCCCTAACCGGATCTCTAACGCTAGCCCTCAACATAACCCTAACCCTAGGTCCAATCGGAACCCTAAACGAATATCTAAACCTAGCCCTCAACATAACCCTAACCCTAGGTCCAATCGGAACCCTAACCGGATATCTAACCCTGGCCCTCTACATAACCCTAACCCTAGGTCCAATCGGAACCCTAACCGGATCTGTGTACCTAGACCTAAACATAACCCTAAACCTAGGTCCAATCGGAACCATAACCGGATCTGTATACCTAGCCCTCAACATAACCCTAACCCTAGGTCCAATCGGAACCCTAACAGGATCTCTAACCCTAGCCCTCAACATAACCCTAACCCTAGGTTCAATCGTATCCCTAACCGGATCTCTAACGCTAGCCCTCAACATAACCCTAACCCTAGGTCCAATCGGAACCCTAATCGGATCTGTATACCTAGCCCTCAACATAACCCTAACCCTAGGTCCAATCGGAACCCTAACCGGATCTCTAACCCTAGCCCTCAACATAACCCTAACCCTAAGTCCAATCGGAACCGTAACCGGAACTCTAACCCTAGCCCTCAACATAACCCTAACCCTAGGTCCAATCGGAACTCTAAACGGATATCTAACCCTAGCCCTCAACATAACCCTAACCCTAGGTCCAATCGGAACCCAAACCGGATCTGTATACCTAGCCCTCAACATAACACTAACCCTAGGTCCAATCGGAACCCTAACAGGATTTGTATACCTAGCCCTCAACATAACCCTAACCCTAGGTTCAATCGGAACCCTAACCGGATCTATGTACCTAGCCCTCAACATAACCCTAACCCTAGGTCCAATCGGAACCCCAACCGGAACTCTAACCCTAGCCCTCAACATAACCCTAACCCTAGGTCCAATCGGAACCCTAACCGGATCTCTAACCCTAGCTCTCAACATAACCCTAACCCTAGGTCCAATCGGAACCCTAACCGGATCTGTGTACCTAGACCTCAACATAACCCTAACCCTAGGTCCAATCGGAACCCTAACCGGTTCTGTATACCTAGCCCTCAACATAACCCTAACCCTAGGTCCAATCGGATCCCTAACAGGATCTCTAACCCTAGCCCTCAACATAACCCTAACCCTAGGTTCAATCGTATCCATAACCGGATCTCTAACGCTAGCCCTCAACATAACCCTAACCCTAGGTCCAATCGGAACCCTAACCGGATCTGTATACCTAGCCTTCATCATAACCCTAACCCTAGGTCCAATCGGAACCCTAACCGAATCTCTAACCCTAGACCTCAACCTAACCCTAACCCTAGGTCCAATCGCAACCCTAACCGGATCTCTAACCCTAGCCCTCAACATAACCCTAACCCTAGGTTCAATCGTATCCCTAACCGGATCTCTAAAGCTAGCCCTCAACATAACCCTAACCCTAGGTCCAATCGGAACCCTAAACGGATATCTAAACCTAGCCCTCAACATAACCCTAACCCTAGGTCCAATCGGAACCCTAACCGGATATCTAACCCTGGCCCTCTACATAACCCTAACCCTAGGTCCAATCGGAACCCTAACCGGATCTGTGTACCTAGACCTCAACATAACCCTAACCCTAGGTACAATCGGAACCCTAACCGGATCTTAATACCTATCCCTCAACATAACCCTAACCCTAGGTCCAATCGGAACCCTAACCGGATCTCTAACCCTAGCCCTCAACATAACCCTAACCGTAGGTTCAATCGTATCCCTAACCGGATCTCTAACGCTAGCCCTCAACATAACCCTAACCCTAGGTCCAATCGGAACCCTAACCGGATCTGTATACCTCGCCCTCAACATAACCCTAACCCTAGGTCCAATCGGAACCCTAACCGGATCTCTAACCCTAGCCCTCAACCTAACCCTAACCCTAGGTCCAATCGCAACCCTAACCGGATCTCTAACCCTAGCCCTCAACATAACCCTAACCCTAGGTTCAATCGTATCCCTAACCGGATCTCTAACGCTAGCCCTCAACATAACCCTAACCCTAGGTCCAATCGGAACCCTAACCGGATCTGTATACCTAGCCCTCAACATAACCCTAACCCTAGGTCCAATCGGAACCCTAACCGGATCTGTGTACCTAGACCTCAACATAACCCTAACCCTAGGTCCAATCGGAACCCTAACCGGATCTGTATACCTAGCCCTCAACATAACCCTAACCCTAGGTCCAATCGGAACCCTAACAGGATCTCTAACCCTAGCCCTCAACATAACCCTAACCCTAGGTTCAATCGTATCCCTAACCGGAACTCTAACCCTAGCCCTCAACATAACCCTAACCCTAGGTCCAATCGGAACCCTAACCGGATCTGTATAACTAGCCCTCAACATAACCCTAACCCTAGGTCCAATCGGAACCCTAACCGGATCTCTAACCCTAGCCCTCAATCTAACCCTAACCCTAGGTCCAATCGCAACCCTAACCGGATCTCTAACCCTAGCCCTCAACATAACCCTAACCCTAGGTTCAATCGTATCCCTAACCGGATCTCTAACGCTAGCCCTCAACATAACCCTAACCCTAGGTCCAATCGGAACCCTAAACGGATATCTAAACCTAGCCCTCAACATAACCCTTACCCTAGGTTCAATCGCAACCCTAACCGGATCTCTAACCCTAGCCCTCAACATAACCCTAACCCTAGGTTCAATCGTATCCCTAACCGGATCTCTAACGCTAGCCCTCAACATAACCCTAACCCTAGGTCCAATCGGAACCCTAACCGGATCTGTATACCTAGCCCTCAACATAACCCTAACCCTAGGTCCAATCGGAACCCTAACCGGATCTCTAACCCTAGCCCTCAACCTAACCCTAACCCTAGGTCCAATCGCAACCCTAACCGGATCTCTAACCCTAGCCCTCAACATAACCCTAACCCTAGGTCCAATCGGAACCCTAAACGGATATCTAACCCTAGCCCTCAACATAACCCTAACCCTAGGTCCAATCGGAACCCTAACCGGATCTGTATACCTAGCCCTCAACATAACACTAACCCTAGGTCCAATCGGAACCCTAACCGGATCTGTATACCTAGCCCTCAACATAACCCTAACCCTAGGTCCAATCGGAACCCTAACCGGATCTGTGTACCTAGCCCTCAACATAACCCTAACCCTAGGTCCAATCGGAACCCCAACCGGAACTCTAACCTTAGCCCTCAACATAACCCTAACCCTAGGTCCAATCGGAAGCCTAACCGGATCTCTAACCCTAGCCCTCAACGTAACCCTAACCCTAGGTCCAATCGGAACCCTAACCGGATCTCTACCCCTAGCTCTCAACATAACCCTAACCCTAGGTCCAATCGGAACCCTAACCAGATCTGTGTACCTAGACCTCAACATAACCCTAACCCTAGGTCCAATCGGAACCCTAACCGGATCTGTATACCTAGCCCTCAACATAACCCTAACCCTAGGTCCAATCGGATCCCTAACAGGATCTCTAACCCTAGCCCTCAACATAACCCTAACCCTAGGTTCAATCGTATCCATAACCGGATCTCTAACGCTAGCCCTCAACATAACCCTAACCCTAGGTCCAATCGGAACCCTAACCGGATCTGTATACCTAGCCCTCAACATAACCCTAACCCTAGGTCCAATCGGAACCCTAACCGGATCTCTAACCCTAGCCCTCAACCTAACCCTAACCCTAGGTCCAATCGCAACCCTAACCGGATCTCTAACCCTAGCCCTCAACATAACCCTAACCCTAGGTTCAATCGTATCCCTAACCGGATCTCTAAAGCTAGCCCTCAACATAACCCTAACCCTAGGTCCAATCGGAACCCTAAACGGATATCTAAACCTAGCCCTCAACATAACCCTAACCCTAGGTCCAATCGGAACCCTAACCGGATATCTAACCCTGGCCCTCTACATAACCCTAACCCTAGGTCCAATCGGAACCCTAACAGGATCTCTAACCCTAGCCCTCAACATAACCCTAACCCTAGGTTCAATCGTATCCCTAACCGGATCTCTAACGCTAGCCCTCAACATAACCCTAACCCTAGGTCCAATCGGAACCCTAACCGGATCTGTATACCTCGCCCTCAACATAACCCTAACCCTAGGTCCAATCGGAACCCTAACCGGATCTCTAACCCTAGCACTCAACCTAACCCTAACCCTAGCTCCAATCGCAACCCTAACCGGATCTCTAACCCTAGCCCTCAACATAACCCTAACCCTAGGTTCAATCGTATCCCTAACCGGATCTCTAACGCTAGCCCTCAACATAACCCTAACCCTAGGTCCAATCGGAACCCTAACCGGATCTGTATACCTAGCCCTCAACATAACCCTAACCCTAGGTCCAATCGGAACCCTAAACGGATATCTAACCCTAGCCCACAACATAACCCTAACCCTAGGTCCAATCGGAATCCTAAACGGATTTCTAAACGTAGCCATCAACATAATCCTAACCCTAGGTCCAATCGGAACCCTAACCGGATCTGTATACATAGCCCTCAACATAACACTAACCCTAGGTCCAATCGGAACCCTAACCGGATCTGTATACCTAGCCCTCAACACAACCCTAACCCTAGGTCCAATCGGAACCCTAACCGGATCTCTAACCCTAGCCCACAACATAACCCTAACCCTAGGTCCAATCGGAACCCTAACCGGATCTGTGTACCTAGCCCTCAACATAACCCTAACCCTAGGTCCAATCGGAACCCCAACGGGGAACTCTAACCCTAGCCCTCAACATAACCCTAACCCTAGGTCCAATCGGAAGCCTAACCGGATCTCTAACCCTATCCCTCAACGTAACCCTAACCCTAGGTCCAATCGGAACCCTAACCGGATCTCTAACCCTAGCTCTCAACATAACCCTAACCCTAGCTCCAATCGGAACCCTAAACGGATCTGTGTACCTAGACCTCAACATAACCCTAACCCTAGGTCCAATCGGAACCCTAACCGGATCTGTATACCTAGCCCTCAACATAACCCTAACCCTAGGTCCAATCGGAACCCTAACCGGATCTCTAACCCTAGCCCTCAACATAACCCTAACCCTAGGTTCAATCATATCCCTAACCGGATCTCTAACGCTAGCCCTCAACATAACCCTAACCCTAGGTCCAATCGGAACCCTAACCGGATATCTAACCCTGGCCCTCTACATAACCCTAACCCTAGGTCCAATCGGAACCCTAACCGGATCTGTGTACCTAGACCTCAACATAACCCTAACCCTAGGTCCAATCGGAACCCTAACCGGATCTGTATACCTAGCCCTGAACCTAACCCTAACCCTAGGTCCAATCGCAACCCTAACCGGATCTCTAACCCTAGCCCTCAACATAACCCTAACCCTAGGTTCAATCGTATCCCTAACCGGATCTCTAACGCTAGCCCTCAACATAACCCTAACCCTAGGTCCAATTTGAACCCTAAACGGATATCTAAACCTAGCCCTCAACATACCCCTAACACTAGGTCCAATCGGAACCCTAACCGGCTCTCTAACCCTAGCCCTCAACCTAACCCTAACCCTAGGTTCAATCGTATCCCTAACCGGATCTCTAACGCTAGCCCTCAACATAACCCTAACCCTAGGTCCAATCGGAACCCTAACCGGATCTCTAACCCTAGCCCTCAACATAACCCTAACCCTAGGTCCAATCGGAACCCTAACCGGATCTCTAACCCTAGCCCTCAACATAACCCTAACCCTAGGTCCAATCGGAACCGTAACCGGATCTCTAACCCTAGCCCTCAACATAACCCTAACCCTAGGTCCAATCAAAACCCTAACTGGATCTCTAAACCTAGCCCTCAATATAACCCTAACCCTAGGTCCAATCGGAACGCTAACCGGATCTCTAACCCTAGCCCTCAATATAACCCTAACCCTAGATCCAATCGGAACCCTAACCGGATCTCTAACCCTAGCCCTCAACATAACCCTAACCCTAGGTCCAATCGGAACCCTAACCGGAACTCTAACCCTAGCTCTCAACGTAACCCTAACCCTAGGTCCAATCGGAACAGTAAACGGATATCTAACCCTAGCCCTCAACATAACCCGAACCCTTGGTCCAATCGGAAACCTAACCGGATCTCTAAACCTCGCCCTCAACATAACCCTAATCCTAGGTCCAATCGGAACCCTAACCGGATCTCTACACCTCGCCCTCAACATAACCCTAACCCTAGGTCCAATCGGAACCCTTGCCGGTTCTCTACCCCTCGCCCTCAACATAACCCTAACCCTAGGTCCAATCGGAACCCTAACCGGATCTGTATACCTAGCCCTCAACATAACACTAACCATAGGTCCATTCGGAACCCTAACCGGATCTGTATACCTAGCCCTCAACATAACCCTAACCCTAGGTCCAATCGGAACCCTAACCGGATCTCTAACCCTAGCCCACAACATAACCCTAACCCTAGGTCCAATCGGAACCCTAACCGGATCTGTGTACCTAGCCCTCAACATAACCCTAACCCTAGGTCCAATCGGAACCCCAACCGGAACTCTAACCCTAGCCCTCAACATAACCCTAACCCTAGGTCCAATCGGAAGCCTAACCGGATCTCTAACCCTAGCCCTCAACGTATCCCTAACCCTAGGTCCAATCGGAACCCTAAACGGATATCTAAACCTAGCCCTCAACATAACCCTAACCCTAGGTCCAATCGGAACCCTAACCGGATATCTAACCCTGGCCCTCTACATAACCCTAACCCTAGGTCCAATCGGAACCCTAAACGGATATCTAAACCTAGCCCTCAACATAACCCTAACCCTAGGTCCAATCGGAACCCTAACCGGATATCTAACCCTGGCCCTCTACATAACCCTAACCCTAGGTCCAATCGGAACCCTAACCGGATCTGTGTACCTAGACCTCAACATAACCCTAACCCTAGGTACAATCGGAACCCTAACCGGATCTTAATACCTATCCCTCAACATAACCCTAACCCTAGGTCCAATCGGAACCCTAACCGGATCTCTAACCCTAGCCCTCAACATAACCCTAACCGTAGGTTCAATCGTATCCCTAACCGGATCTCTAACGCTAGCCCTCAACATAACCCTAACCCTAGGTCCAATCGGAACCCTAACCGGATCTGTATACCTCGCCCTCAACATAACCCTAACCCTAGGTCCAATCGGAACCCTAACCGGATCTCTAACCCTAGCCCTCAACCTAACCCTAACCCTAGGTCCAATCGCAACCCTAACCGGATCTCTAACCCTAGCCCTCAACATAACCCTAACCCTAGGTTCAATCGTATCCCTAACCGGATCTCTAACGCTAGCCCTCAACATAACCCTAACCCTAGGTCCAATCGGAACCCTAACCGGATCTGTATACCTAGCCCTCAACATAACCCTAACCCTAGGTCCAATCGGAACCCTAACCGGATCTGTGTACCTAGACCTCAACATAACCCTAACCCTAGGTCCAATCGGAACCCTAACCGGATCTGTATACCTAGCCCTCAACATAACCCTAACCCTAGGTCCAATCGGAACCCTAACAGGATCTCTAACCCTAGCCCTCAACATAACCCTAACCCTAGGTTCAATCGTATCCCTAACCGGAACTCTAACCCTAGCCCTCAACATAACCCTAACCCTAGGTCCAATCGGAACCCTAACCGGATCTGTATAACTAGCCCTCAACATAACCCTAACCCTAGGTCCAATCGGAACCCTAACCGGATCTCTAACCCTAGCCCTCAATCTAACCCTAACCCTAGGTCCAATCGCAACCCTAACCGGATCTCTAACCCTAGCCCTCAACATAACCCTAACCCTAGGTTCAATCGTATCCCTAACCGGATCTCTAACGCTAGCCCTCAACATAACCCTAACCCTAGGTCCAATCGGAACCCTAAACGGATATCTAAACCTAGCCCTCAACATAACCCTTACCCTAGGTTCAATCGCAACCCTAACCGGATCTCTAACCCTAGCCCTCAACATAACCCTAACCCTAGGTTCAATCGTATCCCTAACCGGATCTCTAACGCTAGCCCTCAACATAACCCTAACCCTAGGTCCAATCGGAACCCTAACCGGATCTGTATACCTAGCCCTCAACATAACCCTAACCCTAGGTCCAATCGGAACCCTAACCGGATCTCTAACCCTAGCCCTCAACCTAACCCTAACCCTAGGTCCAATCGCAACCCTAACCGGATCTCTAACCCTAGCCCTCAACATAACCCTAACCCTAGGTCCAATCGGAACCCTAAACGGATATCTAACCCTAGCCCTCAACATAACCCTAACCCTAGGTCCAATCGGAACCCTAACCGGATCTGTATACCTAGCCCTCAACATAACACTAACCCTAGGTCCAATCGGAACCCTAACCGGATCTGTATACCTAGCCCTCAACATAACCCTAACCCTAGGTCCAATCGGAACCCTAACCGGATCTGTGTACCTAGCCCTCAACATAACCCTAACCCTAGGTCCAATCGGAACCCCAACCGGAACTCTAACCTTAGCCCTCAACATAACCCTAACCCTAGGTCCAATCGGAAGCCTAACCGGATCTCTAACCCTAGCCCTCAACGTAACCCTAACCCTAGGTCCAATCGGAACCCTAACCGGATCTCTACCCCTAGCTCTCAACATAACCCTAACCCTAGGTCCAATCGGAACCCTAACCAGATCTGTGTACCTAGACCTCAACATAACCCTAACCCTAGGTCCAATCGGAACCCTAACCGGATCTGTATACCTAGCCCTCAACATAACCCTAACCCTAGGTCCAATCGGATCCCTAACAGGATCTCTAACCCTAGCCCTCAACATAACCCTAACCCTAGGTTCAATCGTATCCATAACCGGATCTCTAACGCTAGCCCTCAACATAACCCTAACCCTAGGTCCAATCGGAACCCTAACCGGATCTGTATACCTAGCCCTCAACATAACCCTAACCCTAGGTCCAATCGGAACCCTAACCGGATCTCTAACCCTAGCCCTCAACCTAACCCTAACCCTAGGTCCAATCGCAACCCTAACCGGATCTCTAACCCTAGCCCTCAACATAACCCTAACCCTAGGTTCAATCGTATCCCTAACCGGATCTCTAAAGCTAGCCCTCAACATAACCCTAACCCTAGGTCCAATCGGAACCCTAACCGGATATCTAACCCTGGCCCTCTACATAACCCTAACCCTAGGTCCAATCGGAACCCTAACAGGATCTCTAACCCTAGCCCTCAACATAACCCTAACCCTAGGTTCAATCGTATCCCTAACCGGATCTCTAACGCTAGCCCTCAACATAACCCTAACCCTAGGTCCAATCGGAACCCTAACCGGATCTGTATACCTCGCCCTCAACATAACCCTAACCCTAGGTCCAATCGGAACCCTAACCGGATCTCTAACCCTAGCACTCAACCTAACCCTAACCCTAGCTCCAATCGCAACCCTAACCGGATCTCTAACCCTAGCCCTCAACATAACCCTAACCCTAGGTTCAATCGTATCCCTAACCGGATCTCTAACGCTAGCCCTCAACATAACCCTAACCCTAGGTCCAATCGGAACCCTAACCGGATCTGTATACCTAGCCCTCAACATAACCCTAACCCTAGGTCCAATCGGAACCCTAAACGGATATCTAACCCTAGCCCACAACATAACCCTAACCCTAGGTCCAATCGGAATCCTAAACGGATTTCTAAACGTAGCCATCAACATAATCCTAACCCTAGGTCCAATCGGAACCCTAACCGGATCTGTATACATAGCCCTCAACATAACACTAACCCTAGGTCCAATCGGAACCCTAACCGGATCTGTATACCTAGCCCTCAACACAACCCTAACCCTAGGTCCAATCGGAACCCTAACCGGATCTCTAACCCTAGCCCACAACATAACCCTAACCCTAGGTCCAATCGGAACCCTAACCGGATCTGTGTACCTAGCCCTCAACATAACCCTAACCCTAGGTCCAATCGGAACCCCAACGGGGAACTCTAACCCTAGCCCTCAACATAACCCTAACCCTAGGTCCAATCGGAAGCCTAACCGGATCTCTAACCCTATCCCTCAACGTAACCCTAACCCTAGGTCCAATCGGAACCCTAACCGGATCTCTAACCCTAGCTCTCAACATAACCCTAACCCTAGCTCCAATCGGAACCCTAAACGGATCTGTGTACCTAGACCTCAACATAACCCTAACCCTAGGTCCAATCGGAACCCTAACCGGATCTGTATACCTAGCCCTCAACATAACCCTAACCCTAGGTCCAATCGGAACCCTAACCGGATCTCTAACCCTAGCCCTCAACATAACCCTAACCCTAGGTTCAATCATATCCCTAACCGGATCTCTAACGCTAGCCCTCAACATAACCCTAACCCTAGGTCCAATCGGAACCCTAACCGGATATCTAACCCTGGCCCTCTACATAACCCTAACCCTAGGTCCAATCGGAACCCTAACCGGATCTGTGTACCTAGACCTCAACATAACCCTAACCCTAGGTCCAATCGGAACCCTAACCGGATCTGTATACCTAGCCCTGAACCTAACCCTAACCCTAGGTCCAATCGCAACCCTAACCGGATCTCTAACCCTAGCCCTCAACATAACCCTAACCCTAGGTTCAATCGTATCCCTAACCGGATCTCTAACGCTAGCCCTCAACATAACCCTAACCCTAGGTCCAATTTGAACCCTAAACGGATATCTAAACCTAGCCCTCAACATACCCCTAACACTAGGTCCAATCGGAACCCTAACCGGCTCTCTAACCCTAGCCCTCAACCTAACCCTAACCCTAGGTTCAATCGTATCCCTAACCGGATCTCTAACGCTAGCCCTCAACATAACCCTAACCCTAGGTCCAATCGGAACCCTAACCGGATCTCTAACCCTAGCCCTCAACATAACCCTAACCCTAGGTCCAATCGGAACCCTAACCGGATCTCTAACCCTAGCCCTCAACATAACCCTAACCCTAGGTCCAATCGGAACCGTAACCGGATCTCTAACCCTAGCCCTCAACATAACCCTAACCCTAGGTCCAATCAAAACCCTAACTGGATCTCTAAACCTAGCCCTCAATATAACCCTAACCCTAGGTCCAATCGGAACGCTAACCGGATCTCTAACCCTAGCCCTCAATATAACCCTAACCCTAGATCCAATCGGAACCCTAACCGGATCTCTAACCCTAGCCCTCAACATAACCCTAACCCTAGGTCCAATCGGAACCCTAACCGGAACTCTAACCCTAGCTCTCAACGTAACCCTAACCCTAGGTCCAATCGGAACAGTAAACGGATATCTAACCCTAGCCCTCAACATAACCCGAACCCTTGGTCCAATCGGAAACCTAACCGGATCTCTAAACCTCGCCCTCAACATAACCCTAATCCTAGGTCCAATCGGAACCCTAACCGGATCTCTACACCTCGCCCTCAACATAACCCTAACCCTAGGTCCAATCGGAACCCTTGCCGGTTCTCTACCCCTCGCCCTCAACATAACCCTAACCCTAGGTCCAATCGGAACCCTAACCGGATCTGTATACCTAGCCCTCAACATAACACTAACCATAGGTCCATTCGGAACCCTAACCGGATCTGTATACCTAGCCCTCAACATAACCCTAACCCTAGGTCCAATCGGAACCCTAACCGGATCTCTAACCCTAGCCCACAACATAACCCTAACCCTAGGTCCAATCGGAACCCTAACCGGATCTGTGTACCTAGCCCTCAACATAACCCTAACCCTAGGTCCAATCGGAACCCCAACCGGAACTCTAACCCTAGCCCTCAACATAACCCTAACCCTAGGTCCAATCGGAAGCCTAACCGGATCTCTAACCCTAGCCCTCAACGTATCCCTAACCCTAGGTCCAATCGGAACCCTAAACGGATATCTAAACCTAGCCCTCAACATAACCCTAACCCTAGGTCCAATCGGAACCCTAACCGGATATCTAACCCTGGCCCTCTACATAACCCTAACCCTAGGTCCAATCGGAACCCTAACCGGATCTGTATACCTAGCCCTCAACATAACCCTAACCCTAGGTCCAATCGGAACCCTAACCGGATCTCTAACCCTAGCCCTCAACATAACCCTAACCCTAGGTTCAATCGTATCCCTAACCGGATCTCTAACGCTAGCCCTCAACATAACCCTAACCCTAGGTCCAATCGGAACCCTAACCGGATCTGTATACCTCCCCCTCAACATAACCCTAACCCTAGGTCCAATCGGAACCCTAACCGGATCTCTAACCCTAGCCCTCAACCTAACCCTAACCCTAGGTCCAATCGCAACCCTAACCGGATCTCTAACCCTAGCCCTCAACATAACCCTAACCCTAGGTTCAATCGTATCCCTAACCGGATCTCTAACGCTAGCCCTCAACATAACCCTAACCCTAGGTCCAATCGGAACCCTAACCGGATCTGTATACCTAGCCCTCAACATAACCCTAACCCTAGGTCCAATCGGAACCCTAACCGGATCTGTGTACCTAGACCTCAACATAACCCTAACCCTAGGTCCATTCGGAACCCTAACCGGATCTGTATACCTAGCCCTCAACATAACCCTAACCCTAGGTCCAATCGGAACCCTAACAGGATCTCTAAACCTAGCCCTCAACATAACCCTAACCCTAGGTTCAATCGTATCCCTAACCGGATCTCTAACCCTAGCCCTCAACATAACCCTAACCCTAGGTCCAATCGGAACCCTAACCGGATCTGTATACCTAGCCCTCAACATAACCCTAACCCTAGGTCCAATCAGAACCCTAACCGGATCTCTAACCCTAGCCCTCAACCTAACCCTAACCCTAGGTCCAATCGCAACCCTAACCGGATCTCTAACCCTAGCCCTCAACATAACCCTAACCCTAGGTTCAATCGTATCCCTAACCGGATCTCTAACGCTAGCCCTCAACATAACCCTAACCCTAGGTCCAATCGGAACCCTAAACGGATATCTAAACCTAGCCCTCAACATAACCCTAACCCTCGGTCCAATCGCAACCCTAACCGGATCTCTAACCCTAGCCCTCAACATAACCCTAACCCTAGGTTCAATCGTATCCCTAACCGGATCTCTAACGCTAGCCCTCAACATAACCCTAACCCTAGGTCCAATCGGAACCCTAACCGGATCTGTATACCTAGCCCTCAACATAACCCTAACCCTAGGTCCAATCGGAACCCTAACCGGATCTCTAACCCTAGCCCTCAACCTAACCCTAACCCTAGGTCCAATCGCAACCCTAACCGGATCTCTAACCCTTGCCCTCAACATAACCCTAACCCTAGGTTCAATCGTATCCCTAACCGGATCTCTAACCCTAGCCCTCAACATAACCCTAACCCTAGGTTCAATCGTATCCCTAACCGGATCTCTAACGCTAGCCCTCAACATAACCCTAACCCTAGGTCCAATCGGAACCCTAACCTGATCTGTATACCTAGCCCTCAACATAACCCTAACCCTAGGTCCAATCGGAACCCTAAACGGATATCTAACCCTAGCCCTCAACATAACCCTAACCCTAGGTCCAATCGGAACCCTAACCGGATCTGTATACCTAGCCCTCAACATAACACTAACCCAAGGTCCAATCGGAACCCTAACCGGATCTGTATACCTAGCCCTCAACATAACCCTAACCCTAGGTCCAATCGGAACCCTAACCGGATCTGTGTACCTAGCCCTCAACATAACCCTAAGCCTAGGTCCAATCGGAACCCCAACCGGAACTCTAAACCTAGCCCTCAACATAACCCTAACCCTAGGTCCAATCGGAAGCCTAACCGGATCTCTAACCCTAGCCCTCAACGTAACCCTAACCCTAGGTCCAATCGGAACCCTAACCGGATCTCTAACCCTAGCTCTCAACATAACCCTAACCCTAGGTCCAATCGGAACCCTAACCGGATCTGTGTACCTAGACCTCAACATAACCCTAACCCTAGGTCCAATCGGAACCCTAACCGGATCTGTATACCTAGCCCTCAACATAACCCTAACCCTAGGTCCAATCGGATCCCTAACAGGATCTCTAACCCTAGCCCTCAACATAACCCTAACCCTAGGTTCAATCGTATCCATAACCGGATCTCTAACGCTAGAACTCAACATAACCCTAACCCTAGGTCCAATCGGAACCCTAACCGGATCTGTATACCTAGCCCTCAACATAACCCTAACCCTAGGTCCAATCGGAACCCTAACCGGATCTCTATCCCTAGCCCTCAACCTAACCCTAACCCTAGGTCCAATCGGAACCCTAACCGGATCTCTAACCCTAGCCCTCAGCATAACCCTAACCCTAGGTCCAATCGGAACCCTAACCGGATCTCTAACCCTAGCTCTCAACGTAACCCTAACCCTAGGTCCAATCGGAACAGTAAACGGATATCTAACCCTAGCCCTCAACATAACCCGAAACCTTGGTCCAATCGGAAACCTAACCGGATCTCTAAACCTCGCCCTCAACATAACCCTAATCCTAGGTCCAATCGGAACCCTAACCGGATCTCTACACCTCGCCCTCAACATAACCCTAACCCTAGGTCCAATCGGAACCCTTGCCGGTTCTCTACCCATCGCCCTCAACATAACCCTAACCCTAGGTCCAATCGGAACCCTAACCGGATATCTAACACTAGCCCTCTACATAACCCTAACCCTAGTTCCAATCGGAACCGTAACAGGATCTCTAACCCAGCCCGCAACATTACCCTAACCCTAGGTCCAATCGGAACCCTAAACGGATATCTAAACCTAGCCCTCAACATAACCCTAACCCTACGTCCAATCGGAACCCTGACCGGATATCTAACCCTAGCCCTCTACATAACCCTAACCCTAGGTCCAATCGGAACCCTTACCGGATCTGTGTACCTAGACCTCAACATAACCCTAACCCTAGGTCCAATCGGAACCCTAACCGGATCTGTATACCTAGCCCTCAACATAACCCTAACCCTAGGTCCAATCGGAACCCTAACAGGATCTCTACCCCTCGCCCTCAACCTAGCCCTAACCCTAGGTCCAATCGCAACCCTAACCGGATCTCTAACCCTAGCCCTCAACATAACCCTAACCCTAGGTTCAATCGTATCCCTAACCGGATCTCTAACGCTAGCCCTCAACATAACCCTAACCCTAGGTCCAATCGGAACCCTAACCGGATCTCTAACCCTAGCTCTCAACATAACCCTAACCCTAGGTCCAATCAGTACCCTAACCGGATCTCTAACCCTAGTCCTCAACATAAACCTAACCCTACGTCCAATCGGAACCCTAACCGGATTTCTAACCCTAGCCTTCAACATAACCCTAACCCTAGGTCCAATCGGAACCCTAACCGGATCTGTATACCTAGCCCTCAACATAACCCTAACCCTAGGTCCAATCGGAACCCTAACCGGATCTGTGTACCTAGCCCTCAACATAACCCTAACCCTAGGTCCAATCGGAACCCCAACCGGATCTCTAACCCTAGCCCTCAAAATAACCCTAACCCTAGGTCCAATCGGAACCCTAACCGGATCACTAACCCTAGCCCTCAACATAACCCTAACCCTAGGTCCAATCGGAACCCTAACCGGATCTGTATACCTAGCCCTCAACATAACCCTAACCCTAGGTCCAATCGGAACCCTAACCGGATCTCTAAAGCTAGCCCTCAACATAACCCTAACCCTAGGTCCAATCGGAACCCTAAACGGATATCTAAACCTAGCCCTCAACATAACCCTAACCCTAGGTCCAATCGGAACCCTAACCGGATATCTAACCCTGGCCCTCTACATAACCCTAACCCTAGGTCCAATCGGAACCCTAACAGGATCTCTAACCCTAGCCCTCAACATAACTCTAACCCTAGGTTCAATCGTATCCCTAACCGGATCTCTAACGCTAGCCCTCAACATAACCCTAACCCTAGGTCCAATCGGAACCCTAACCGGATCTGTATACCTCGCCATCAACATAACCCTAACCCTAGGTCCAATCGGAACCCTAACCGGATCTCTAACCCTAGCCCTCAACCTAACCTTAACCCTAGCTCCAATCGCAACCCTAACCGGATCTCTAACCCTAGCCCTCAACATAACCCTAACCCTAGGTTCAATCGTATCCCTAACCGGATCTCTAACGCTAGCCCTCAACATAACCCTAACCCTAGGTCCAATCGGAACCCTAACCGGATCTGTATACCTAGCCCTCAACATAACCCTAACCCTAGGTCCAATCGGAACCCTAACCGGATCTCTAACCCTAGCCCTCAACATAACCCTAACCCTAGGTCGAATCGGAACCGTAACCGGAACTCTAACCCTAGCCCTCAACATAAACCTAACCCTAGGTCCAATCGGAACCCTAAACGGATATCTAACCCTAGCCCACAACATAACCCTAACCCTAGGTCCAATCGGAACCCTAAACGGATTTCTAAACGTAGCCATCAACATAATCCTAACCCTAGGTCCAATCGGAACCCTAACCGGATCTGTATACCTAGCCCTCAACATAACACTAACCATAGGTCCATTCGGAACCCTAACCGGATCTGTATACCTAGCCCTCAACATAACCCTAACCCTAGGTCCAATCGGAACCCTAACCGGATCTCTAACCCTAGCCCACAACATAACCCTAACCCTAGGTCCAATCGGAACCCTAACCGGATCTGTGTACCTAGCCCTCAACATAACCCTAACCCTAGGTCCAATCGGAACCCCAACCGGAACTCTAACCCTAGCCCTCAACATAACCCTAACCCTAGGTCCAATCGGAAGCCTAACCGGATCTCTAACCCTAGCCCTCAACGTATCCCTAACCCTAGGTCCAATCGGAACCCTAAACGGATATCTAAACCTAGCCCTCAACATAACCCTAACCCTAGGTCCAATCGGAACCCTAACCGGATATCTAACCCTGGCCCTCTACATAACCCTAACCCTAGGTCCAATCGGAACCCTAACCGGATCTGTATACCTAGCCCTCAACATAACCCTAACCCTAGGTCCAATCGGAACCCTAACCGGATCTCTAACCCTAGCCCTCAACATAACCCTAACCCTAGGTTCAATCGTATCCCTAACCGGATCTCTAACGCTAGCCCTCAACATAACCCTAAACCTAGGTCCAATCGGAACCCTAACCGGATCTGTATACCTCCCCCTCAACATAACCCTAACCCTAGGTCCAATCGGAACCCTAACCGGATCTCTAACCCTAGCCCTCAACCTAACCCTAACCCTAGGTCCAATCGCAACCCTAACCGGATCTCTAACCCTAGCCCTCAACATAACCCTAACCCTAGGTCCAATCGGAACCCTAAACGGATATCTAACCCTAGCCGACAACATAACCCTAACCCTAGGTCCAATCGGAACCCTAAACGGATTTCTAAACGTAGCCATCAACATAATCCTAACCCTAGGTCCAATCGGAACCCTAACCGGATCTGTATACCTAGCCCTCAACATAACACTAACCCTAGGTCCAATCTGAACCCTAACCGGATCTGTATACCTAGCCCTCAACATAACCCTAACCCTAGGTCCAATCGGAACCCTAACCGGATCTCTAACCCTAGCCCACAACATAACCCTAACCCTAGGTCCAATCGGAACCCTAACCGGATCTGTGTACCTAGCCCTCAACATAACCCTAACCCTAGGTCCAATCGGAACCCCAACCGGAACTCTAACCCTAGCCCTCAACATAACCCTAACCCTACGTCCAATCGGAAGCCTAACCGGATCTCTAACCCTAGCCCTCAACGTAACCCTAACCCTAGGTCCAATCGGAACCCTAACCGGATCTCTAACCCTAGCTCTCAACATAACCCTAACCCTAGGTCCAATCGGAACCCTAACCGGATCTCTAACCCTAGCCCTCAACATAACCGTAACACTAGGTCCAATCGGAACCCTAACGGGATTTCTAACCCTAGCCTTCAACATAACCCTAACCCTAGGTCCAATCGGAACCCTAACCGGATCTCTATACCTAGCCCTCAACATAACCCTAACCCTAGGTCCAATCGGAACCCTAACCGGATCTGTATACCTAGCCCTCAACATAACCCTAAACCTATGTCCAATCGGAATCCTAACAGGACCTCTACCCCTCGCCCTCAACATAACCCTAACCCTAGGTCAAATCGGAACCCTAACCCGATCTCTAAACCTAGCCCTCAACATAACCCTAACCGTATGTCCAATCGGAACCCTAACCGAATCTCTAACCCTGCCCTCAACATAACCCTAAAACTGGGTCCAATTGGAACCCTAATCGGATCTGTGTACCTAGCCCTAAACATAACCCTAACCCTTGGTCCAATCGGAACCCCAACCGGATCTCTAACCCAAGCCCTCAACATAACCCTAACCCTAGGTCCAATCGGAACCCTAAACGGATATCTAACCCTAGCCCTCAACATAACCCTAACCCTAGGTCCAATCGGAACCCTAAACGGATTTCTAACCGTAGCCATCAACATAACCCTAACCCTAGGTCCAATCGGAACCCTAACCGGATCTGTATACCTAGCCGTCAACATAACACTAACCCTAGGTCCAATCGGAACCCTAACCGGATCTGTATACCTAGCCCTCAACATAACCCTAACCCTAGGTCCAATCGGAACCCTAACCGGATCTCTAACCCTAGCCCACAACATAACCCTAACCCTAGGTCCAATCGGAACCCTAACCGGATCTGTGTACCTAGCCCTCAACATAACCCTAACCCTAGGTGCAATCGGAACCCCAACCGGAACTCTAACCCTAGCCCTCAACCTAGCCCTAACCCTAGGTCCAATCCCAACCCTAACCGGATCTCTAACCCTAGCCCTCAACATAACCCTAACCCTAGGTTCAATCGTATCCCTAACCGGATCTCTAACGCTGGCCCTCAACATAACCCTAACCCTAGGTCCAATCGGAACCCTAACCGGATCTCTAACCCTAGCCCTCAACATAAACCTAAACCTACGTCCAATCGGAACCCTAACCGGATTTCTAACCCTAGCCTTCAACATAACCCTAACCCTAGGTCCAATCGGAACCCTAACCGGATCTGTGTACCTAGCCCTCAACATAACCCTAACCCTAGGTCCAATCGGAACCCCAACCGGATCTCTAACCCTAGCCCTCAACATAACCCTAACCCTAGGTCCAATCGGAAGCTTAACCGGATCTCTAACCCTAGCCCTCAACATAACCCTAACCCTAGGTCTAATCGGAACCCTAACCGGATCTCTAACCCTAGCCCTCAACATAACCCTAACCCTAGGTCCAATCGGAACCCTAACCGGAACTCTAACCCTAGCCCTCAAAATAACCCTAACCCTAGGTCCAATCGGAACCCTAAGCGGATCTCTAACCCTAGCGCTCAACATATCACTAACCGTAGGTCCAATCGGAACCCTAAACGGATATCTAACCCTAGCCCTCAACATAACCCTAACCCTAGGTCCAATCGGAACCCTAAACGGATATCTAACCCTAGCCCTCAACATAACCCTAACCCTAGGTCCATTCGGAACCCTAACCGGATATCTAACCCTAGCCCTCAACATAACCGTAACCCTAGTTCCAATCGGAACCCTAACAGGATCTCTACCCCAGCCCTCAACATAACCCTAACGCTAGGTCCAATCGGAACCCTAACCGGATCTCTACCCCTCGCCCGCAACATAACCCTAACCCTAGGTCCAATCGGAACCCTAACCGGATATCTAACACTAGCCCTCAAGATAACCCTAACCCTAGGTAAAAATCGGAACCCTAATCGGATCTCTAACCCTAGCTCACAACATAACCCTAACCCTAGGTCCAATCGGAACCCTAACAGGATCTCTAACCCTAGCCCTCAACATAACCCTAACCCTAGGTTCAATCGTATCCCTAACCGGATCTCTAACGCTAGCCTTCAACATAACCCTAACCCTAGGTCCAATCGGAACCCTAACCGGATCTGTATACCTAGCCCTCAACATAACCCTAACCCTAGGTCCAATCGGAACCCTAATCGGATCTCTAACCCTAGCCCTCAACCTAACCCTAACCCTAGGTCCAATCGCAACCCTAACCGGATCTCTAACCCTAGCCCTCAACATAACCCTAACCCTAGGTTCAATCGTATCCCTAACCGGATCTCTAACGCTAGCCCTCAACATAACCCTAACCCTAGGTCCAATCGGAACCCTAAACGGATATCTAAACCTAGCCCTCAACATAACCCTAACCCTAGGTCCAATCGGAACCCTAACCGGATATCTAACCCTGGCCCTCTACATAACCCTAACCCTAGGTCCAATCGGAACCCTAACCGGATCTGTGTACCTAGACCTCAACATAACCCTAACCCTAGGTCCAATCGGAACCCTAACAGGATCTCTACCCCAGCCCTCAACATAACCCTAACCCTAGTTCCAATCGGAACCCTAACAGGATCTCTACAACAGCCCTCAACATAACCCTAACCCTAGTTCCAATCGGAACCCTAACAGGATCTCTACCCCAGCCCTCAACATAACCCTAACCCGAGGTCCAATCGGAACCCTAACCGGATCTGTATACCTAGCCCTCAACATAACCCTAACCCTAGGTCCAATCGGAACCCTAACAGGATCTTTAACCCTAGCCCTCAACATAACCCTAACCCTAGGTTCAATTGTATCCCTAACCGGATCTCTAACGCTAGCCCTCAACATAACCCTAACCCTAGGTCCAATCGGAACCCTAACCGGATCTGTATACCTCGCCCTCAACATAACCCTAACCCTAGGTCCAATCCGAACCCTAACCGGATCTCTAACCCTAGCCCTCAACCTAACCCTAACCCTAGCTCCAATCGCAACCCTAACCGGATCTCTAACCCTAGCCCTCAACATAACCCTAACCCTAGGTTCAATCGTATCCCTAACCGGATCTCTAACGCTAGCCCTCAACATAACCCTAGCCCTAGGTCCAATCGGAACCCTAACCGTATCTGTATACCTAGCCCTCAACATAACCCTAACCCTAGGTCCAATCGGAACCCTAACCGGATCTGTATACCTAGCCCTCAACATAACCCTAACCCTAGGTCCAATCGGAACCCTAAACGGATATCTAAACCTAGCCCTCAACATAACCCTAACCCTAGGTCCAATCGGAACCCTAACCGGATATCTAACCCTGGCCCTCTACATAACCCTAACCCTAGGTCCAATCGGAACCCTAACCGGATCTGTGTACCTAGACCTCAACATAACCCTAACCCTAGGTCCAATCGGAACCCTAACCGGATCTGTATACCTAGCCCTCAACATAACCCTAACCCTAGGTCCAATCGGAACCCTAACAGGATCTTTAACCCTAGCCCTCAACATAACCCTAACCCTAGGTTCAATCGTATCCCTAACCGGATCTCTAACGCTAGCCCTCAACATAACCCTAACCCTAGGTCCAATCGGAACCCTAACCGGATCTGTATACCTCGCCCTCAACATAACCCTAACCCTAGGTCCAATCGGAACCCTAACCGGATCTCTAACCCTAGCCCTCAACCTAACCCTAACCCTAGCTCCAATCGCAACCCTAACCGGATCTCTAACCCTAGCCCTCAACATAACCCTAACCCTAGGTTCAATCGTATCCCTAACCGGATCTCTAACGGTAGCCCTCAACATAACCCTAACCCTAGGTCCAATCGGAACCCTAACCGTATCTGTATACCTAGCCCTCAACATAACCCTAACCCTAGGTCCAATCGGAACCCTAACCGGATCTGTATACCTAGCCCTCAACATAACCCTAACCCTAGGTCCAATCGGAACCCTAATCGGATCTCTAACCCTAGCCCTCAACCTAACCCTAACCCTAGGTCCAATCGTAACCCTAACCGGATCTCTAACCCTAGCCCTCAACATAACCCTAACCCTAGGTTCAATCGTATCCCTAACCGGATCTCTAACGCTAGCCCTCAACATAACCCTAACCCTAGGTCCAATCGGAACCCTAAACGGATATCTAAACCTAGCCCTCAACATAACCCTAACCCTAGGTCCAATCGGAACCCTAACCGGATATCTAACCCTGGCCCTCTACATAACCCTAACCCTAGGTCCAATCGGAACCCTAACCGGATCTGTGTACCTCGCCCTCAACATAACCCTAACCCTAGGTCCAATCGGAACCCTAACCGGATCTGTATACCTAGCCCTCAACATAACCCTAACCCTAGGTCCAATCGGAACCCTAACAGGATCTTTAACCCTAGCCCTCAACATAACCCTAACCCTAGGTTCAATCGTATCCCTAACCGGATCTCTAACGCTAGCCCTCAACATAACCCTAACCCTAGGTCCAATCGGAACCCTAACCGGATCTGTATACATCGCCCTCAACATAACCCTAACCCTAGGTCCAATCGGAACCCTAACCGGATCTCTAACCCTAGCCCTCAACCTAACCCTAACCCTAGCTCCAATCGCAACCCTAACCGGATCTCTAACCCTAGCCCTCAACATATCCCTAACCCTAGGTTCAATCGTATCCCTAACCGGAAATCTAACGCTAGCCCTCAACATAACCCTAACCCTAGGTCCAATCGGAACCCTAACCGTATCTGTATACCTAGCCCTCAACATAACCCTAACCCTAGGTCCAATCGGAACCCTAAACGGATATCTAACCCTAGCCCTCAACATAACCCTAACCCTAGGTCCAATCGGAACCGTAACCGGAACTCTAACACTAGCCCTCAACATAACCCTAACCCTAGGTCCAATCGGAACCCTAAACGGATATCTAACCCTAGCCCTCAACATAACCCTAACCCTAGGTCCAATCGGAACCCTAAACGGATTTCTAACCGTAGCCATCAACATAATCCTAACCCTAGGTCCAATCGGAACCCTAACCGGATCTGTATACCTAGCGCTCAACATAACCCTAACCCTAGGTCCAATCGGAACCCTAACCGGATCTCTAACCCTAGCCCACAACATAACCCTAACCCTAGGTCCAATCGGAACCCTAACCGGATCTGTGTACCTAGCCCTCTACATAACCCTAACCCTAGGTCCAATCGGAACCCCAACCGGAACTCTAACCCTAGCCCTCAACATAACCCTAACCCTAGGTCCAATCGGAAGCCTAACCGGATCTCTAACCCTAGCCCTCAACGTAACCCTAACCCTAGGTCCAATCGGAACCCTAACCGGATCTCTAACCCTAGCTCTCAACATAACCCTAACCCTAGGTCTAATCGGAACCCTAACCGGATCTGTGTACCTAGACCTCAACATAACCCTAACCCTAGGTCCAATCGGAACCCTAACCGGATCTGTATACCTACCCCTCAACATAACCCTAACCCTAGGTCCAATCGGAACCCTAACAGGATCTCTAACCCTAGCCCTCAACATAACCCTAACCCTAGGTCCAATCGTATCCCTAACCGGATCTCTAACCCTAGCCCTCAACATAGCCCTAACCCTAGGTCCAATCGGAACCCTAACCGGATCTGTATACCTAGCCCTCAACATAACCCTAACCCTAGGTCCAATCGGAACCCTAACCGGATCTCTAACCCTAGCCCTCAACCTAACCCTAACCCTAGGTCCAAACGCAACCCTAACCGGATCTCTAACCCTAGCCCTCAACATAACCCTAACCCTAGGTTCAATCGTATCCCTAAACGGATCTCTAACGCTAGCCCTCAACATAACCCTAACCCTAGGTCCAATCGGAACCCTAAACGAATATCTAAACCTAGCCCTCAACATAACCCTAACCCTATGTCCAATCGGAACCCTAACCGGTTATCTAACCCTAGCCCTCTACATAACCCTAACCCTAGGTCCAATCGGAACCCTAACCGGATCTGTGTACCTAGACCTCAACATAACCCTAACCCTAGGTCCAATCGGAACCCTAACCGGATCTGTATACCTAGCCCTCAACATAACCCTAACCCTAGGTCCAATCGGAACCCTAACAGGATCTCTAACCCTAGCCCTCAACATAACCCTAACCCTAGGTTCAATCGTATCCCTAACCGGATCTCTAACGCTAGCCCTCAACATAACCCTAACCCTAGGTCCAATCGGAACCCTAACCGGATCTGTATACCTAGCCCTCAACATAACCCTAACCCTAGGTCCAATCGGAACCCTAACCGGATCTCTAACCCTAGCCCTCAACATAACCCTAACCCTAGGTCCAATCGGAACCGTAACCGGATCTCTAACCCTAGCCCTCAACATAACCCTAACCCTAGGTCCAATCAAAACCCTAACTGGATCTCTAACCCTAGCCCTCAATATAACCCTAACCCTAGGTCCAATCTGAACCCTAACCGGATCTCTAACCCTAGCCCTCAATATAACCCTAACCCTAGGTCCAATCGGAACCCTAACCGGATCTCTAACCCTAGCCCTCAAACTAACCCTAACCCTAGGTCCAATCGCAACCCTAACCGGATCTCTAACCCTAGCCCTCAACATAACCCGAACCCTTGGTCCAATCGGAACCCTAACCGGATCTCTAACCCTAGCCCTCAACATAACCCGAACCTTGGTCCAATCGGAAACCTAACCGGATCTCTAAACCTCGCCCTCAACATAACCCTAATCCTAGGTCCAATCGGAACCCTAACCGGATCTCTACACCTCGCCTTCAACATAACCCTAACCCTAGGTCCAATCGGAACCCTTGCCGGTTCTCTACCCCTCGCCCTCAACATAACCCTAACCCTAGGTCCAATCGGAACCCTAACCGGATATCTAATCCTAGCCCTCTACATAACCCTAACCCTAGTTCCAATCGGAACCGTAACAGGATCTCTAACCCAGCCCGCAACATTACCCTAACCCTAGGTCCAATCGGAACCCTAAACGGATATCTAAACCTAGCCCTCAACATCACCCTAACCCTACGTCCAATCGGAACCCTGACCGGATATCTAACCCTAGCCCTCTACATAACCCTAACCCTAGGTCCAATCGGAACCCTTACCGGATCTGTGTACGTAGACCTCAACATAACCCTAACCCTAGGTCCAATCGGAACCCTAACCGGATCTGTATACCTAGCCCTCAACATAACCCTAACCCTAGGTCCAATCGGAACCCTAACAGGATCTCTACCCCTCGCCCTCAACCTAGCCCTAACCCTAGGTCCAATCGCAACCCTAACCGGATCTCTAACCCTAGCCCTCAACATAACCCTAACCATAGGTCCAATCGGAACCCTAACCGGATCTCTAACCCTAGCTCTCAACATAACCCTAACCCTAGGTCCAATCAGTACCCTAAAAGGATCTCTAACCCTAGCCCTCAACATAAACCTAACCCTACGTCCAATCGGAACCCTAACCGGATTTCTAACCCTAGCCTTCAACATAACCCTAACCCTAGGTCCAATCGGAACCCTAACCGGATCTGTATACCTAGCCCTCAACATAACCCTAACCCTAGGTCCAATCGGAACCCTAACCGGATCTGTGTACCTAGCCCTCAACATAACCCTAACCCTAGGTCCAATCGGAACCCCAACCGGATCTCTAACCCTAGCCCTCAACATAACCCTAACCCTAGGTCCAATCGGAAGCTTAACCGGATCTCTAACCCTAGCCCTCAACATAACCCTAACCCTAGGTCTAATCGGAACCCTAACCGGATCTCTAACCCTAGCCCTCAACATAACCCTAACCCTAGGTCCAATCGGAACCCTAACCGGAACTCTAACCCTAGCCCTCAAAATAACCCTAACCCTAGGTCCAATCGGAACCCTAAGCGGATCTCTAACCCTAGCGCTCAACATATCACTAACCCTAGGTTCAATCGGAACCCTAAACGGATATCTAACCCTAGCCCTCAACATAACCCTAACCCTAGGTCCAATCGGAACCCTAAACGGATATCTAACCCTAGCCCTCAACATAACCCTAACCCTAGGTCCATTCGGAACCCTAACCGGATATCTAACCCTAGCCCTCAACATAACCGTAACCCTAGTTCCAATCGGAACCCTAACAGGATCTCTACCCCAGCCCTCAACATAACCCTAACGCTAGGTCCAATCGGAACCCTAACCGGATCTCTACCCCTCGCCCGCAACATAACCCTAACCCTAGGTCCAATCGGAACCCTAACCGGATCTCTACATCTCGCCCTCAACATAACCCTAAACCTTGGTCCAATCGGAACCCTAACCGGATATCTAACCCTAGCCCTCTACATAACCCTAACCCTAGGTCCAATCGGAACCCTTACCGGATCTGTGTACCTAGACCTCAACATAACCCTAACCCTAGGTCCAATCGGAACCCTAACCGGATCTGTATACCTACCCCTCAACATAACCCTAACCCTAGGTCCAATCGGAACCCTAACCGGATCTGTATACCTACCCCTCAACATAACCCTAACCCTAGGTCCAATCGGAACCCTAACAGGATCTCTAACCCTAGCCCTCAACATAACCTTAACCCTAGGTCCAATCGTATCCCTAACCGGATCTCTAACCCTAGCCCTCAACATAGCCCTAACCCTAGGTCCAATCGGAACCCTAACCGGATCTGTATACCTAGCCCTCAACATAACCCTAACCCTAGGTCCAATCGGAACCCTAACCGGATCTCTAACCCTAGCCCTCAACCTAACCCTAACCCTAGGTCCAATCGCAACCCTAACCGGATCTCTAACCCTAGCCCTCAACATAACCCTAACCCTAGGTTCAATCGTATCCCTAAACGGATCTCTAACGCTAGCCCTCAACATAACCCTAACCCTAGGTCCAATCGGAACCCTAAACGAATATCTAAACCTAGCCCTCAACATAACCCTAACCCTATGTCCAATCGGAACCCTAACCGGTTATCTAACCCTAGCCCTCTACATAACCCTAACCCTAGGTCCAATCGGAACCCTAACCGGATCTGTGTACCTAGACCTCAACATAACCCTAACCCTAGGTCCAATCGGAACCCTAACCGGATCTGTATACCTAGCCCTCAACATAACCCTAACCCTAGGTCCAATCGGAACCCTAACAGGATCTCTAACCCTAGCCCTCAACATAACCCTAACCCTAGGTTCAATCGTATCCCTAACCGGATCTGTAACGCTAGCCCTCAACATAACCCTAACCCTAGGTCCAATCGGAACCCTAACCGGATCTGTATACCTAGCCCTCAACATAACCCTAACCCTAGGTCCAATCGGAACCCTAACCGGATCTCTAACCCTAGCCCTCAACATAACCCTAACCCTAGGTCCAATCGGAACCGTAACCGGATCTCTAACCCTAGCCCTCAACATAACCCTAACCCTAGGTCCAATCAAAACCCTAACTGGATCTCTAACCCTAGCCCTCAATATAACCCTAACCCTAGGTCCAATCTGAACCCTAACCGGATCTCTAACCCTAGCCCTCAATATAACCCTAACCCTAGGTCCAATCGGAACCCTAACCGGATCTCTAACCCTAGCCCTCAAACTAACGCTAACCCTAGGTCCAATCGCAACCCTAACCGGATCTCTAACCCTAGCCCTCAACATAACCCGAACCCTTGGTCCAATCGGAACCCTAACCGGATCTCTAACCCTAGCCCTCAACATAACCCGAACCTTGGTCCAATCGGAAACCTAACCGGATCTCTAAACCTCGCCCTCAACATAACCCTAATCCTAGGTCCAATCGGAACCCTAACCGGATCTCTACACCTCGCCTTCAACATAACCCTAACCCTAGGTCCAATCGGAACCCTTGCCGGTTCTCTACCCCTCGCCCTCAACATAACCCTAACCCTAGGTCCAATCGGAACCCTAACCGGATATCTAATCCTAGCCCTCTACATAACCCTAACCCTAGTTCCAATCGGAACCGTAACAGGATCTCTAACCCAGCCCGCAACATTACCCTAACCCTAGGTCCAATCGGAACCCTAAACGGATATCTAAACCTAGCCCTCAACATAACCCTAACCCTACGTCCAATCGGAACCCTGACCGGATATCTAACCCTAGCCCTCTACATAACCCTAACCCTAGGTCCAATCGGAACCCTTACCGGATCTGTGTACGTAGACCTCAACATAACCCTAACCCTAGGTCCAATCGGAACCCTAACCGGATCTGTATACCTAGCCCTCAACATAACCCTAACCCTAGGTCCAATCGGAACCCTAACCGGATCTCTAACCCTAGCTCTCAACATAACCCTAACCCTAGGTCCAATCGGAACCCTAACAGGATCTCTAACCCTAGCGCTCAACATATCACTAACCCTAGGTTCAATCGGAACCCTAAACCGATATCTAACACTAGCCCTCAAGATAACCCTAACCCTAGGTAAAAATCGGAACCCTAATCGGATCTCTAACCCTAGCTCTCAACATAACCCTAACCCTAGGTCCAATCCGAACCCTAACAGGATCTCTAACCCTAGCCCTCAACATAACCCTAACCCTAGGTTCAATCGTATCCCTAACCGGATCTCTAACGCTAGCCTTCAACATAACCCTAACCCTAGGTCCAATCGGAACCCTAACCGGATCTGTATACCTAGCCCTCAACATAACCCTAACCCTAGGTCCAATCTGAACCCTAATCGGATCTCTAACCCTAGCCCTCAACCTAACCCTAACCCTAGGTCCAATCGCAACCCTAACCGGATCTCTAACCCTAGCCCTCAACATAACCCTAACCCTAGGTTCAATCGTATCCCTAACCGGATCTCTAACGCTAGCCCTCAACATAACCCTAACCCTAGGTCCAATCGGAACCCTAAACGGATATCTAAACCTAGCCCTCAACATAACCCTAACCCTAGGTCCAATCGGAACCCTAACCGGATATCTAACCCTGGCCCTCTACATAACCCTAACCCTAGGTCCAATCGGAACCCTAACCGGATCTGTGTACCTAGACCTCAACATAACCCTAACCCTAGGTCCAATCGGAACCCTAACAGGATCTCTACCCGAGCCCTCAACATAACCCTAACCCTAGTTCCAATCGGAACCATAACAGGATCTCTACCCCAGCCCTCAACATAACCCTAACCCGAGGTCCAATCGGAACCCTAACCGG
This sequence comes from Miniopterus natalensis, assembly GCF_054644295.1. Lineage (NCBI taxonomy): Eukaryota > Metazoa > Chordata > Mammalia > Chiroptera > Miniopteridae > Miniopterus > Miniopterus natalensis. The sequence goes on from NW_028269988.1 coordinate 817,625, forward strand.
ATCTGTATACCTAGCCCTCAACATAACCCTAACCCTAGGTCCAATCGGAACCCTAACAGGATCTTTAACCCTAGCCCTCAACATAACCCTAACCCTACGTTCAATCGTATCCCTAACCGGATCTCTAACGCTAGCCCTCAACATAACCCTAACCCTAGGTCCAATCGGAACCCTAACCGGATCTGTATACCTCGCCCTCAACATAACCCTAACCCTAGGTCCAATCGGAACCCTAACCGGATCTCTAACCCTAGCCCTCAACCTAACCCTAACCCTAGCTCCAATCGCAACCCTAACCGGATCTCTAACCCTAGCCCTCAACATAACCCTAACCCTAGGTTCAATCGTATCCCTAACCGGATCTCTAACGCTAGCCCTCAACATAACCCTAACCCTAGGTCCAATCGGAACCCTAAACGGATATCTAAACCTAGCCCTCAACATAACCCTAACCCTAGGTCCAATCGGAACCCTAACCGGATATCTAACCCTGGCCCTCTACATAACCCTAACCCTAGGTCCAATCGGAACCCTAACCGGATCTGTGTACCTAGACCTCAACATAACCCTAACCCTAGGTCCAATCGGAACCCTAACAGGATCTCTACCCCAGCCCTCAACATAACCCTAACCCTAGTTCCAATCGGAACCCTAACAGGATCTCTACCCCAGCCCTCAACATAACCCTAACCCGAGGTCCAATCGGAACCCTAACCGGATCTGTATACCTAGCCCTCAACATAACCCTAACCCTAGGTCTAATCGGAACCCTAACCGGATCTCTAACCCTAGCCCTCAACATAACCCTAACCCTAGGTCCAATCGGAACCCTAACCGGAACTCTAACCCTAGCCCTCAAAATAACCCTAACCCTAGGTCCAATCGGAACCCTAAGCGGATCTCTAACCCTAGCCCTCAACATAACCGTAACCCTAGTTCCAATCGGAACCCTAACAAGATCTCTACCGCAGCCCTCAACATAACCCTAACGCTAGGTCCAATCGGAACCCTAACCGGATCTCTACCCCTCGCCCGCAACATAACCCTAACCCTAGGTCCAATCGGAACCCTAACCGGATCTCTACATCTCGCCCTCAACATAACCCTAAACCTTGGTCCAATCGGAACCCTAACCGGATATCTAACCCTAGCCCTCTACATAACCCTAACCCTAGGTCCAATCGGAACCCTTACCGGATCTGTGTACCTAGACCTCAACATAACCCTAACCCTAGGTCCAATCGGAACCCTAACCGGATCTGTATACCTAGCCCTCAACATAACCCTAACCCTAGGTCCAATCGGAACCCTAACCGGATCTGTATACCTAGCCCTCAACATAACCCTAACCCTAGGTCCAATCGGAACCCTAACCGGATCTGTGTACCTAGCCCTCAACATAACCCTAACCGTAGGTCCAATCGGAACCCCAACCGGATCTCTAACCCTAGCCCTCAACATAACCCTAACCCTAGGTCCAATTGGAAGCTTAACCGGATCTCTAACCCTAGCCCTCAACATAACCCTAACCCTAGGTCTAATCGGAACCCTAACCGGATCTCTAACCCTAGCCCTCAACATAACCCTAACCCTAGGTCCAATAGGAACCCTAACCGGAACTCTAACCCTAGCCCTCAAAATAACCCTAACCCTAGGACCAATCGGAACCCTAAGCGGATCTCTAACCCTAGCGCTCAACATATCACTAACCCTAGGTTCAATCGGAACCCTAAACGGATATCTAACCCTAGCCCTCAACATAACCCTAACCCTAGGTCCAATCGGAACCCTAAACGGATATCTAACCCTAGCCCTCAACATAACCCGAACCCTAGGTCCATTCGGAACCCTAACCGGATATCTAACCCTAGCCCTCAACATAACCGTAACCCTAGTTCCAATCGGAACCCTAACAGGATCTCTACCCCAGCCCTCAACATAACCCTAACGCTAGGTCCAATCGGAACCCTAACCGGATCTCTACCCCTCGCCCGCAACATAACCCTAACCCTAGGTCCAATCGGAACCCTAACCGGATCTCTACATCTCGCCCTCAACATAACCCTAAACCTTGGTCCAATCGGAACCCTAACCGGATATCTAACCCTAGCCCTCTACATAACCCTAACCCTAGGTCCAATCGGAACCCTTACCGGATCTGTGTACCTAGACCTCAACATAACCCTAACCCTAGGTCCAATCGGAACCCTAACCGGATCTGTATACCTAGCCCTCAACATAACCCTAACCCTAGGTCCAATCGGAACCCTAACAGGATCTCTACCCCTCGCCCTCAACCTAGCCCTAACCCTAGGTCCAATCGCAACCCTAACCGGATCTCTAACCCTAGCCCTCAACATAACCCTAACCCTAGGTCCAATCGGAACCCTAACCGGATCTCTAACCCTAGCTCTCAACATAACCCTAACCCTAGGTCCAATCAGTACCCTAACCGGATCTCTAACCCTAGCCCTCAACATAAACCTAACCCTACGTCCAATCGGAACCCTAACCGGATTTCTAACCCTAGCCTTCAACATAACCCTAACCCTAGGTCCAATCGGAACCCTAACCGGATCTGTATACCTAGCCCTCAACATAACCCTAACCCTAGGTCCAATCGGAACCCTAACCGGATCTGTGTACCTAGCCCTCAACATAACCCTAACCCTAGGTCCAATCGGAACCCCAACCGGATCTCTAACCCTATCCCTCAACATAACCCTAACCCTAGGTCCAATCGGAAGCTTAACCGGATCTCTAACCCTAGCCCTCAACATAACCCTAACCCTAGGTCTAATCGGAACCCTAACCGGATCTCTAACCCTAGCCCTCAACATAACCCTAACCCTAGGTCCAATCGGAACCCTAACCGGAACTCTAACCCTAGCCCTCAAAATAACCCTAACCCTAGGTCCAATCGGAACCCTAAGCGGATCTCTAACCCTAGCGCTCAACATATCACTAACCCTAGGTCCAATCGGAACCCTAAACGGATATCTAACCCTAGCCCTCAACATAACCCTAACCCTAGGTCCAATCGGAACCCTAAACGGATATCTAACCCTAGCCCTCAACATAACCCTAACCCTAGGTCCATTCGGAACCCTAACCGGATATCTAACCCTAGCCCTCAACATAACCGTAACCCTAGTTCCAATCGGAACCCTAAAAGGATCTCTACCCCAGCCCTCAACATAACCCTAACGCTAGGTCCAATCGGAACCCTAACCGGATCTCTACCCCTCGCCCGCAACATAACCCTAACCCTAGGTCCAATCGGAACCCTAACCGGATATCTAACACTAGCCCTCAAGATAACCCTAACCCTAGGTAAAAATCGGAACCCTAATCGGATCTCTAACCCTAGCTGTCAACATAACCCTAACCCTAGGTCCAATCGGAACCCTAACAGGATCTGTATACCTAGCCCTCAACATAACCCTAACCCTAGGTCCAATCTGAACCCTAATCGGATCTCTAACCCTAGCCCTCAACCTAACCCTAACCCTAGGTCCAATCGCAACCCTAACCGGATCTCTAACCCTAGCCCTCAACATAACCCTAACACTAGGTTCAATCGTATCCCTAACCGGATCTCTAACGCTAGCCCTCAACATAACCCTAACCCTAGGTCCAATCGGAACCCTAAACGGATATCTAAACCTAGCCCTCAACATAACCCTAACCCTAGGTCCAATCGGAACCCTAACCGGATATCTAACCCTGGCCCTCTACATAACCCTAACCCTAGGTCCAATCGGAACCCTAACCGGATCTGTGTACCTAGACCTCAACATAACCCTAACCCTAGGTCCAATCGGAACCCTAACAGGATCTCTACCCCAGCCCTCAACATAACCCTAACCCTAGTTCCAATCGGAACCCTAACAGGATCTCTACCCCAGCCCTCAACATAACCCTAACCCGAGGTCCAATCGGAACCCTAACCGGATCTGTATACCTAGCCCTCAACATAACCCTAACCCTAGGTCCAATCGGAACCCTAACAGGATCTTTAACCCTAGCCCTCAACATCACCCTAACCCTACGTTCAATCGTATCCCTAACCGGATCTCTAACGCTAGCCCTCAACATAACCCTAACCCTAGGTCCAATCGGAACCCTAACCGGATCTGTATACCTCGCCCTCAACATAACCCTAACCCTAGGTCCAATCGGAACCCTAACCGGATCTCTAACCCTAGCCCTCAACCTAACCCTAACCCTAGCTCCAATCGCAACCCTAACCGGATCTCTAACCCTAGCCCTCAACATAACCCTAACCCTAGGTTCAATCGTATCCCTAACCGGATCTCTAACGCTAGCCCTCAACATAACCCTAACCCTAGGTCCAATCGGAACCCTAAACGGATATCTAAACCTAGCCCTCAACATAACCCTAACCCTAGGTCCAATCGGAACCCTAACCGGATATCTAACCCTGGCCCTCTACATAACCCTAACCCTAGGTCCAATCGGAACCCTAACCGGATCTGTGTACCTAGACCTCAACATAACCCTAACCCTAGGTCCAATCGGAACCCTAACAGGATCTCTACCCCAGCCCTCAACATAACCCTAACCCTAGTTCCAATCGGAACCCTAACAGGATCTCTACCCCAGCCCTCAACATAACCCTAACCCGAGGTCCAATCGGAACCCTAACCGGATCTGTATACCTAGCCCTCAACATAACCCTAACCCTAGGTCCAATCGGAACCCTAACAGGATCTTTAACCCTAGCCCTCAACATAACCCTAACCCTACGTTCAATCGTATCCCTAACCGGATCTCTAACGCTAGCCCTCAACATAACCCTAACCCTAGGTCCAATCGGAACCCTAACCGGATCTGTATACCTCGCCCTCAACATAACCCTAACCCTAGGTCCAATCGGAACCCTAACCGGATCTCTAACCCTAGGCCTCAACCTAACCCTAACCCTAGCTCCAATCGCAACCCTAACCGGATCTCTAACCCTAGCCCTCAACATAACCCTAACCCTAGGTTCAATCGTATCCCTAACCGGATCTCTAACGCTACCCCTCAACATAACCCTAGCCCTAGGTCCAATCGGAACCCTAACCGTATCTGTATACCTAGCCCTCAACATAACCCTAACCCTAGGTCCAATCGGAACCCTAACCGGATCTGTATACCTAGCCCTCAACATAACCCTAACCCTAGGTCCAATCGGAACCCTAATCGGATCTCTAACCCTAGCCCTCAACCTAACCCTAACCCTAGGTCCAATCGCAACCCTAACCGGATCTCTAACCCTAGCCCTCCTCATAACCCTAACCCTAGGTTCAATCGTATCCCTAACCGGATCTCTAACGCTAGCCCTCAACATAACCCTAACCCTAGGTCCAATCGGAACCCTAAACGGATATCTAAACCTAGCCCTCAACATAACCCTAACCCTAGGTCCAATCGGAACCCTAACCGGATATCTAACCCTGGCCCTCTACATAACCCTAACCCTAGGTCCAATCGGAACCCTAACCGGATCTGTGTACCTAGACCTCAACATAACCCTAACCCTAGGTCCAATCGGAACCCTAACAGGATCTTTAACCCTAGCCCTCAACATAACCCTAACCCTAGGTTCAATCGTATCCCTAACCGGATCTCTAACGCTAGCCCTCAACGTAACCCTAACCCTAGGTCCAATCGGAACCCTAACCGGATCTGTATACCTCGCCCTCAACATAACCCTAACCCTAGGTCCAATCGGAACCCTAACCGGATCTCTAACCCTAGCCCTCAACCTAACCCTAACCCTAGCTCCAATCGCAACCCTAACCGGATCTCTAACCCTAGCCCTCAACATAATCCTAACCCTAGGTTCAATCGTATCCCTAACCGGATCTCTAACGGTAGCCCTCAACATAACCCTAACCCTAGGTCCAATCGGAACCCTAACCGTATCTGTATACCTAGCCCTCAACATAACCCTAACCCTAGGTCCAATCGGAACCCTAACCGGATCTGTATACCTAGCCCTCAACATAACCCTAACCGTAGGTCCAATCGGAACCCTAATCGGATCTCTAACCCTAGCCCTCAACCTAACCCTAACCCTAGGTCCAATCGTAACCCTAACCGGATCTCTAACCCTAGCCCTCAACATAACCCTAACCCTAGGTTCAATCGTATCCCTAACCGGATCTCTAACGCTAGCCCTCAACATAACCCTAACCCTAGGTCCAATCGGAACCCTAAACGGATATCTAAACCTAGCCCTCAACATAACCCTAACCCTAGGTCCAATCGGAACCCTAACCGGATATCTAACCCTAGCCCTCTACATAACCCTAACCCTAGGTCCAATCGGAACCCTAACCGGATCTGTGTACCTCGCCCTCAACATAACCCTAACCCTAGGTCCAATCGGAACCCTAACCGGATCTGTATACCTAGCCCTCAACATAACCCTAACCCTAGGTCCAATCGGAACCCTAACCGGATCTCTACCCCTCGCCCGCAACATAACCCTAACCCTAGGTCCAATCGGAACCCTAACCGGATATCTAACACTAGCCCTCAAGATAACCCTAACCCTAGGTAAAAATCGGAACCCTAATCGGATCTCTAACCCTAGCTCTCAACATAACCCTAACCCTAGGTCCAATCGGAACCCTAACAGGATCTCTAACCCTAGCCCTCAACATAACCCTAACCCTAGGTTCAATCGTATCCCTAACCGGATCTCTAACGCTAGCCTTCAACATAACCCTAACCCTAGGTCCAATCGGAACCCTAACCGGATCTGTATACCTAGCCCTCAACATAACCCTAACCCTAGGTCCAATCGGAACCCTAATCGGATCTCTAACCCTAGCCCTCAACCTAACCCTAACCCTAGGTCCAATCGCAACCCTAACCGGATCTCTAACCCTAGCCCTCAACATAACCCTAACCCTAGGTCCAATCGTATCCCTAACCGGATCTCTAACGCTAGCCCTCAACATAACCCTAACCCTAGGTCCAATCGGAACCCTAAACGGATATCTAAACCTAGCCCTCAACATAACCCTAACCCTAGGTCCAATCGGAACCCTAACCGGATATCTAACCCTGGCCCTCTACATAACCCTAACCCTAGGTCCAATCGGAACCCTAACCGGATCTGTGTACCTAGAACTCAACATAACCCTAACCCTAGGTCCAATCGGAACCCTAACAGGATCTCTACCCCAGCCCTCAACATAACCCTAACCCTAGTTCCAATCGGAACCCTAACAGAATCTCTACAACAGCCCTCAACATAACCCTAACCCTAGTTCCAATCGGAACCCTAACAGGATCTCTACCCCAGCCCTCAACATAACCCTAACCCGAGGTCCAATCGGAACCCTAACCGGATCTGTATACCTAGCCCTCAACATAACCCTAACCCTAGGTCCAATCGGAACCCTAACAGGATCTTTAACCCTAGCCCTCAACATAACCCTAACCCTAGGTTCAATCGTATCCCTAACCGGATCTCTAACGCTAGCCCTCAACATAACCCTAACCCTAGGTCCAATCGGAACCCTAACCGGATCTGTATACCTCGCCCTCAACATAACCCTAACCCTAGGTCCAATCGGAACCCTAACCGGATCTCTAACCCTAGCCCTCAACCTAACCCTAACCCTAGCTCCAATCGCAACCCTAACCGGATCTCTAACCCTAGCCCTCAACATAACCCTAACCCTAGGTTCAATCGTATCCCTAACCGGATCTCTAACGGTAGCCCTCAACATAACCCTAACCCTAGGTCCAATCGGAACCCTAACCGTATCTGTATACCTAGCCCTCAACATAACCCTAACCCTAGGTCCAATCGGAACCCTAACCGGATCTGTATACCTAGGCCTCAACATAACCCTAGCCCTAGGTCCAATCGGAACCCTAATCGGATCTCTAAACCTAGCCCTCAACCTAACCCTAACCCTAGGTCCAATCGTAACCCTAACCGGATCTCTAACCCTAGCCCTCAACATAACCCTAACCCTAGGTTCAATCGTATCCCTAACCGGATCTCTAACGCTAGCCCTCAACATAACCCTAACCCTAGGTCCAATCGGAACCCTAAACGGATATCTAAACCTCGCCCTCAACATAACCCTAACCCTAGGTCCAATCGGAACCCTAACCGGATCTGTATACCTAGCCCTCAATATAACCCTAACCCTAGGTCCAATCGGAACCCTAACAGGATCTTTAACCCTAGCCCTCAACATAACCCTAACCCTAGGTTCAATCGTATCCCTAACCGGATCTCTAACGCTAGCCCTCAACATAACCCTAACCCTAGGTCCAATCGGAACCCTAACCGGATCTGTATACCTCTCCCTCAACATAACCCTAACCCTAGGTCCAATCGGAACCCTAACCGGATCTCTAACCCTAGCCCTCAACCTAACCCTAACCCTAGCTCCAATCGCAACCCTAACCGGATCTCTAACCCTAGCCCTCAACATAACCCTAACCCTAGGTTCAATCGTATCCCTAACCGGATCTCTAACGCTAGCCCTCAACATAACCCTAACCCTAGGTCCAATCGGAACCCTAACGGTATCTGTATACCTAGCCCTCAACATAACCCTAACCCTAGGTCCAATCGGAACCCTAACCGGATCTCTAACCCTAGCCCTCAACATAACCCTAACCCTAGGTCCAATCGGAACCGTAACCGGAACTCTAACCCTAGCCATCAACATAATCCTAACCCTAGGTCCAATCGGAACCCTAACCGGATCTGTATACCTAGCCCTCAACATAACCCTAACCCTAGGTCCAATCGGAACCCTAACCGGATCTCTAACCCTAGCCCACAACATAACCCTAACCCTAGGTCCAATCGGAACCCTAACCGGATCTGTGTACCTAGCCCTCAACATAACCCTAACCCTAGGTCCAATCGGAACCCCAACCGGAACTCTAACACTAGCCCTCAACATAACCCTAACCCTAGGTCCAATCGGAAGCCTAACCGGATCTCTAACCCTAGCCCTCAACGTAACCCTAACCCTAGGTCCAATCGGAACCCTAACCGGATCTCTACATCTCGCCCTCAACATAACCCTAAACCTTGGTCCAATCGGAACCCTAACCGGATATCTAACCCTAGCCCTCTACATAACCCTAACCCTAGGTCCAATCGGAACCCTTACCGGATCTGTGTACCTAGACCTCAACATAACCCTAACCCTAGGTCCAATCGGAACCCTAACCGGATCTGTATACCTAGCCCTCAACATAACCCTAACCCTAGGTCCAATCGGAACCCTAACAGGATCTCTACCCCTCGCCCTCAACCTAGCCCTAACCCTAGGTCCAATCGCAACCCTAACCGGATCTCTAACCCTAGCCCTCAACATAACCCTAACCCTAGGTCCAATCGGAACCCTAACCGGATCTCTAACCCTAGCTCTCAACATAACCCTAACCCTAGGTCCAATCAGTACCCTAACCGGATCTCTAACCCTAGCCCTCAACATAAACCTAACCCTACGTCCAATCGGAACCCTAACCGGATTTCTAACCCTAGCCTTCAACATAACCCTAACCCTAGGTCCAATCGGAACCCTAACCGGATCTGTATACCTAGCCCTCAACATAACCCTAACCCTAGGTCCAATCGGAACCCTAACCGGATCTGTGTACCTAGCCCTCAACATAACCCTAACCCTAGGTCCAATCGGAACCCCAACCGGATCTCTAACCCTAGCCCTCAACATAACCCTAACCCTAGGTCCAATCGGAAGCTTAACCGGATCTCTAACCCTAGCCCTCAACATAACCCTAACCCTAGGTCTAATCGGAACCCTAACCGGATCTCTAACCCTAGCCCTCAACATAACCCTAACCCTAGGTCCAATCGGAACCCTAACCGGAACTCTAACCCTAGCCCTCAAAATAACCCTAACCCTAGGTCCAATCGGAACCCTAAGCGGATCTCTAACCCTAGCGCTCAACATATCACTAACCCTAGTTCCAATCGGAACCCTAACAGGATCTCTACCCCAGCCCTCAACATAACCCTAACCCGAGGTCCAATCGGAACCCTAACCGGATCTGTATACCTAGCCCTCAACATAACCCTAACCCTAGGTCCAATCGGAACCCTAACAGGATCTTTAACCCTAGCCCTCAACATAACCCTAACCCTACGTTCAATCGTATCCCTAACCGGATCTCTAACGCTAGCCCTCAACATAACCCTAACCCTAGGTCCAATCGGAACCCTAACCGGATCTGTATACCTCGCCCTCAACATAACCCTAACCCTAGGTCCAATCGGAACCCTAACCGGATCTCTAACCCTAGGCCTCAACCTAACCCTAACCCTAGCTCCAATCGCAACCCTAACCGGATCTCTAACCCTAGCCCTCAACATAACCCTAACCCTAGGTTCAATCGTATCCCTAACCGGATCTCTAACGCTACCCCTCAACATAACCCTAGCCCTAGGTCCAATCGGAACCCTAACCGTATCTGTATACCTAGCCCTCAACATAACCCTAACCCTAGGTCCAATCGGAACCCTAACCGGATCTGTATACCTAGCCCTCAACATAACCCTAACCCTAGGTCCAATCGGAACCCTAATCGGATCTCTAACCCTAGCCCTCAACCTAACCCTAACCCTAGGTCCAATCGCAACCCTAACCGGATCTCTAACCCTAGCCCTCCTCATAACCCTAACCCTAGGTTCAATCGTATCCCTAACCGGATCTCTAACGCTAGCCCTCAACATAACCCTAACCCTAGGTCCAATCGGAACCCTAAACGGATATCTAAACCTAGCCCTCAACATAACCCTAACCCTAGGTCCAATCGGAACCCTAACCGGATATCTAACCCTGGCCCTCTACATAACCCTAACCCTAGGTCCAATCGGAACCCTAACCGGATCTGTGTACCTAGACCTCAACATAACCCTAACCCTAGGTCCAATCGGAACCCTAACAGGATCTTTAACCCTAGCCCTCAACATAACCCTAACCCTAGGTTCAATCGTATCCCTAACCGGATCTCTAACGCTAGCCCTCAACGTAACCCTAACCCTAGGTCCAATCGGAACCCTAACCGGATCTGTATACCTCGCCCTCAACATAACCCTAACCCTAGGTCCAATCGGAACCCTAACCGGATCTCTAACCCTAGCCCTCAACCTAACCCTAACCCTAGCTCCAATCGCAACCCTAACCGGATCTCTAACCCTAGCCCTCAACATAACCCTAACCCTAGGTTCAATCGTATCCCTAACCGGATCTCTAACGGTAGCCCTCAACATAACCCTAACCCTAGGTCCAATCGGAACCCTAACCGTATCTGTATACCTAGCCCTCAACATAACCCTAACCCTAGGTCCAATCGGAACCCTAACCGGATCTGTATACCTAGCCCTCAACATAACCCTAACCGTAGGTCCAATCGGAACCCTAATCGGATCTCTAACCCTAGCCCTCAACCTAACCCTAACCCTAGGTCCAATCGTAACCCTAACCGGATCTCTAACCCTAGCCCTCAACATAACCCTAACCCTAGGTTCAATCGTATCCCTAACCGGATCTCTAACGCTAGCCCTCAACATAACCCTAACCCTAGGTCCAATCGGAACCCTAAACGGATATCTAAACCTAGCCCTCAACATAACCCTAACCCTAGGTCCAATCGGAACCCTAACCGGATATCTAACCCTGGCCCTCTACATAACCCTAACCCTAGGTCCAATCGGAACCCTAACCGGATCTGTGTACCTCGCCCTCAACATAACCCTAACCCTAGGTCCAATCGGAACCCTAACCGGATCTGTATACCTAGCCCTCAACATAACCCTAACCCTAGGTCCAATCGGAACCCTAACCGGATCTCTACCCCTCGCCCGCAACATAACCCTAACCCTAGGTCCAATCGGAACCCTAACCGGATATCTAACACTAGCCCTCAAGATAACCCTAACCCTAGGTAAAAATCGGAACCCTAATCGGATCTCTAACCCTAGCTCTCAACATAACCCTAACCCTAGGTCCAATCGGAACCCTAACAGGATCTCTAACCCTAGCCCTCAACATAACCCTAACCCTAGGTTCAATCGTATCCCTAACCGGATCTCTAACGCTAGCCTTCAACATAACCCTAACCCTAGGTCCAATCGGAACCCTAACCGGATCTGTATACCTAGCCCTCAACATAACCCTAACCCTAGGTCCAATCGGAACCCTAATCGGATCTCTAACCCTAGCCCTCAACCTAACCCTAACCCTAGGTCCAATCGCAACCCTAACCGGATCTCTAACCCTAGCCCTCAACATAACCCTAACCCTAGGTTCAATCGTATCCCTAACCGGATCTCTAACGCTAGCCCTCAACATAACCCTAACCCTAGGTCCAATCGGAACCCTAAACGGATATCTAAACCTAGCCCTCAACATAACCCTAACCCTAGGTCCAATCGGAACCCTAACCGGATATCTAACCCTGGCCCTCTACATAACCCTAACCCTAGGTCCAATCGGAACCCTAACCGGATCTGTGTACCTAGAACTCAACATAACCCTAACCCTAGGTCCAATCGGAACCCTAACAGGATCTCTACCCCAGCCCTCAACATAACCCTAACCCTAGTTCCAATCGGAACCCTAACAGAATCTCTACAACAGCCCTCAACATAACCCTAACCCTAGTTCCAATCGGAACCCTAACAGGATCTCTACCCCAGCCCTCAACATAACCCTAACCCGAGGTCCAATCGGAACCCTAACCGGATCTGTATACCTAGCCCTCAACATAACCCTAACCCTAGGTCCAATCGGAACCCTAACAGGATCTTTAACCCTAGCCCTCAACATAACCCTAACCCTAGGTTCAATCGTATCCCTAACCGGATCTCTAACGCTAGCCCTCAACATAACCCTAACCCTAGGTCCAATCGGAACCCTAACCGGATCTGTATACCTCGCCCTCAACATAACCCTAACCCTAGGTCCAATCGGAACCCTAACCGGATCTCTAACCCTAGCCCTCAACCTAACCCTAACCCTAGCTCCAATCGCAACCCTAACCGGATCTCTAACCCTAGCCCTCAACATAACCCTAACCCTAGGTTCAATCGTATCCCTAACCGGATCTCTAACGGTAGCCCTCAACATAACCCTAACCCTAGGTCCAATCGGAACCCTAACCGTATCTGTATACCTAGCCCTCAACATAACCCTAACCCTAGGTCCAATCGGAACCCTAACCGGATCTGTATACCTAGGCCTCAACATAACCCTAGCCCTAGGTCCAATCGGAACCCTAATCGGATCTCTAACCCTAGCCCTCAACCTAACCCTAACCCTAGGTCCAATCGTAACCCTAACCGGATCTCTAACCCTAGCCCTCAACATAACCCTAACCCTAGGTTCAATCGTATCCCTAACCGGATCTCTAACGCTAGCCCTCAACATAACCCTAACCCTAGGTCCAATCGGAACCCTAAACGGATATCTAAACCTCGCCCTCAACATAACCCTAACCCTAGGTCCAATCGGAACCCTAACCGGATCTGTATACCTAGCCCTCAATATAACCCTAACCCTAGGTCCAATCGGAACCCTAACAGGATCTTTAACCCTAGCCCTCAACATAACCCTAACCCTAGGTTCAATCGTATCCCTAACCGGATCTCTAACGCTAGCCCTCAACATAACCCTAACCCTAGGTCCAATCGGAACCCTAACCGGATCTGTATACCTCTCCCTCAACATAACCCTAACCCTAGGTCCAATCGGAACCCTAACCGGATCTCTAACCCTAGCCCTCAACCTAACCCTAACCCTAGCTCCAATCGCAACCCTAACCGGATCTCTAACCCTAGCCCTCAACATAACCCTAACCCTAGGTTCAATCGTATCCCTAACCGGATCTCTAACGCTAGCCCTCAACATAACCCTAACCCTAGGTCCAATCGGAACCCTAACCGTATCTGTATACCTAGCCCTCAACATAACCCTAACCCTAGGTCCAATCGGAACCCTAACCGGATCTCTAACCCTAGCCCTCAACATAACCCTAACCTTAGGTCCAATCGGAACCGTAACCGGAACTCTAACCCTAGCCATCAACATAATCCTAACCCTAGGTCCAATCGGAACCCTAACCGGATCTGTATACCTAGCCCTCAACATAACCCTAACCCTAGGTCCAATCGGAACCCTAACCGGATCTCTAACCCTAGCCCACAACATAACCCTAACCCTAGGTCCAATCGGAACCCTAACCGGATCTGTGTACCTAGCCCTCAACATAACCCTAACCCTAGGTCCAATCGGAACCCCAACCGGAACTCTAACCCTAGCCCTCAACATAACCCTAACCCTAGGTCCAATCGGAAGCCTAACCGGATCTCTAACCCTAGCCCTCAACGTAACCCTAACCCTAGGTCCAATCGGAACCCTAACCGGATCTCTAACCCTAGCTCTCAACATAACCCTAACCCTAGGTCTAATCGGAACCCTAACCGGATCTGTGTACCTAGACCTCAACATAACCCTAACCCTAGGTCCAATCGGAACCCTAACCGGATCTGTATACCTAGCCCTCAACATAACCCTAACCCTAGGTCCAATCGGAACCCTAACAGGATCTCTAACCCTAGCCCTCAACATAACCCTAACCCTAGGTCCAATCGTATCCCTAACCGGATCTCTAACCCTAGCCCTCAACATAGCCCTAACCCTAGGCCCAATCGGAACCCTAACCGGATCTGTATACCTAGCCCTCAACATAACCCTAACCCTAGGTCCAATCGGAACCCTAACCGGATCTCTAACCCTAGCCCTCAACCTAACCCTAACCCTAGGTCCAATCGCAACCCTAACCGGATCTCTAACCCTAGCCCTCAACATAACCCTAACCCTAGGTTCAATCGTATCCCTAAACGGATCTCTAACGCTAGCCCTCAACATAACCCTAACCCTAGGTCCAATCGGAACCCTAAACGGATATCTAAACCTAGCCCTCAACATAACCCTAACCCTATGTCCAATCGGAACCCTAACCGGATATCTAACCCTGGCCCTCTACATAACCCTAACCCTAGGTCCAATCGGAACCCTAACCGGATCAGTGTACCTAGACCTCAACATAACCCTAACCCTAGGTCCAATCGGAACCCTAACCGGATCTGTATACCTAGCCCTCAACATAACCCTAACCCTAGGTCCAATCGGAACCCTAACAGGATCTCTAACCCTAGCCCTCAACATAACCCTAACCCTAGGTTCAATCGTATCCCTAACCGGATCTGTAACGCTAGCCCTCAACATAACTCTAACCCTAGGTCCAATCGGAACCCTAACCGGATCTGTATACCTTGCCCTCAACATAACCCTAACCCTAGGTCCAATCGGAACCCTAACCGGATCTCTAACCCTAGCCCTCAACATAACCCTAACCCTAGGTCCAATCGGAAACGTAACCGGATCTCTAACCCTAGCCCTCAACATAACCCTAACCCTAGGTCCAATCGGAACCCTAAACGGATATCTAAACCTAGCCCTCAACATAACCCTAACCCTAGGTCCAATCGGAACCCTAACCGGATATCTAACCCTGGCCCTCTACATAACCCTAACCCTAGGTCCAATCGGAACCCTAACCGGATCTGTGTACCTAGACCTCAACATAACCCTAACCCTAGGTCCAATCGGAACCCTAACAGGATCTCTACCCCAGCCCTCAACATAACCCTAACCCTAGTTCCAATCGGAACCCTAACAGGATCTCTACCCCAGCCCTCAACATAACCCTAACCCGAGGTCCAATCGGAACCCTAACCGGATCTGTATACCTAGCCCTCAACATAACCCTAACCCTAGGTCCAATCGGAACCCTAACAGGATCTTTAACCCTAGCCCTCAACATAACCCTAACCCTACGTTCAATCGTATCCCTAACCGGATCTCTAACGCTAGCCCTCAACATAACCCTAACCCTAGGTCCAATCGGAACCCTAACCGGATCTGTATACCTCGCCCTCAACATAACCCTAACCCTAGGTCCAATCGGAACCCTAACCGGATCTCTAACCCTAGGCCTCAACCTAACCCTAACCCTAGCTCCAATCGCAACCCTAACCGGATCTCTAACCCTAGCCCTCAACATAACCCTAACCCTAGGTTCAATCGTATCCCTAACCGGATCTCTAACGCTACCCCTCAACATAACCCTAGCCCTAGGTCCAATCGGAACCCTAACCGTATCTGTATACCTAGCCCTCAACATAACCCTAACCCTAGGTCCAATCGGAACCCTAACCGGATCTGTATACCTAGCCCTCAACATAACCCTAACCCTAGGTCCAATCGGAACCCTAATCGGATCTCTAACCCTAGCCCTCAACCTAACCCTAACCCTAGGTCCAATCGCAACCCTAACCGGATCTCTAACCCTAGCCCTCCTCATAACCCTAACCCTAGGTTCAATCGTATCCCTAACCGGATCTCTAACGCTAGCCCTCAACATAACCCTAACCCTAGGTCCAATCGGAACCCTAAACGGATATCTAAACCTAGCCCTCAACATAACCCTAACCCTAGGTCCAATCGGAACCCTAACCGGATATCTAACCCTGGCCCTCTACATAACCCTAACCCTAGGTCCAATCGGAACCCTAACCGGATCTGTGTACCTAGACCTCAACATAACCCTAACCCTAGGTCCAATCGGAACCCTAACAGGATCTTTAACCCTAGCCCTCAACATAACCCTAACCCTAGGTTCAATCGTATCCCTAACCGGATCTCTAACGCTAGCCCTCAACGTAACCCTAACCCTAGGTCCAATCGGAACCCTAACCGGATCTGTATACCTCGCCCTCAACATAACCCTAACCCTAGGTCCAATCGGAACCCTAACCGGATCTCTAACCCTAGCCCTCAACCTAACCCTAACCCTAGCTCCAATCGCAACCCTAACCGGATCTCTAACCCTAGCCCTCAACATAACCCTAACCCTAGGTTCAATCGTATCCCTAACCGGATCTCTAACGGTAGCCCTCAACATAACCCTAACCCTAGGTCCAATCGGAACCCTAACCGTATCTGTATACCTAGCCCTCAACATAACCCTAACCCTAGGTCCAATCGGAACCCTAACCGGATCTGTATACCTAGCCCTCAACATAACCCTAACCGTAGGTCCAATCGGAACCCTAATCGGATCTCTAACCCTAGCCCTCAACCTAACCCTAACCCTAGGTCCAATCGTAACCCTAACCGGATCTCTAACCCTAGCCCTCAACATAACCCTAACCCTAGGTTCAATCGTATCCCTAACCGGATCTCTAACGCTAGCCCTCAACATAACCCTAACCCTAGGTCCAATCGGAACCCTAAACGGATATCTAAACCTAGCCCTCAACATAACCCTAACCCTAGGTCCAATCGGAAACCTAACCGGATATCTAACCCTGGCCCTCTACATAACCCTAACCCTAGGTCCAATCGGAACCCTAACCGGATCTGTGTACCTCGCCCTCAACATAACCCTAACCCTAGGTCCAATCGGAACCCTAACCGGATCTGTATACCTAGCCCTCAACATAACCCTAACCCTAGGTCCAATCGGAACCCTAACCGGATCTCTACCCCTCGCCCGCAACATAACCCTAACCCTAGGTCCAATCGGAACCCTAACCGGATATCTAACACTAGCCCTCAAGATAACCCTAACCCTAGGTAAAAATCGGAACCCTAATCGGATCTCTAACCCTAGCTCTCAACATAACCCTAACCCTAGGTCCAATCGGAACCCTAACAGGATCTCTAACCCTAGCCCTCAACATAACCCTAACCCTAGGTTCAATCGTATCCCTAACCGGATCTCTAACGCTAGCCTTCAACATAACCCTAACCCTAGGTCCAATCGGAACCCTAACCGGATCTGTATACCTAGCCCTCAACATAACCCTAACCCTAGGTCCAATCGGAACCCTAATCGGATCTCTAACCCTAGCCCTCAACCTAACCCTAACCCTAGGTCCAATCGCAACCCTAACCGGATCTCTAACCCTAGCCCTCAACATAACCCTAACCCTAGGTTCAATCGTATCCCTAACCGGATCTCTAACGCTAGCCCTCAACATAACCCTAACCCTAGGTCCAATCGGAACCCTAAACGGATATCTAAACCTAGCCCTCAACATAACCCTAACCCTAGGTCCAATCGGAACCCTAACCGGATATCTAACCCTGGCCCTCTACATAACCCTAACCCTAGGTCCAATCGGAACCCTAACCGGATCTGTGTACCTAGAACTCAACATAACCCTAACCCTAGGTCCAATCGGAACCCTAACAGGATCTCTACCCCAGCCCTCAACATAACCCTAACCCTAGTTCCAATCGGAACCCTAACAGAATCTCTACAACAGCCCTCAACATAACCCTAACCCTAGTTCCAATCGGAACCCTAACAGGATCTCTACCCCAGCCCTCAACATAACCCTAACCCGAGGTCCAATCGGAACCCTAACCGGATCTGTATACCTAGCCCTCAACATAACCCTAACCCTAGGTCCAATCGGAACCCTAACAGGATCTTTAACCCTAGCCCTCAACATAACCCTAACCCTAGGTTCAATCGTATCCCTAACCGGATCTCTAACGCTAGCCCTCAACATAACCCTAACCCTAGGTCCAATCGGAACCCTAACCGGATCTGTATACCTCGCCCTCAACATAACCCTAACCCTAGGTCCAATCGGAACCCTAACCGGATCTCTAACCCTAGCCCTCAACCTAACCCTAACCCTAGCTCCAATCGCAACCCTAACCGGATCTCTAACCCTAGCCCTCAACATAACGCTAACCCTAGGTTCAATCGTATCCCTAACCGGATCTCTAACGGTAGCCCTCAACATAACCCTAACCCTAGGTCCAATCGGAACCCTAACCGTATCTGTATACCTAGCCCTCAACATAACCCTAACCCTAGGTCCAATCGGAACCCTAACCGGATCTGTATACCTAGGCCTCAACATAACCCTAGCCCTAGGTCCAATCGGAACCCTAATCGGATCTCTAACCCTAGCCCTCAACCTAACCCTAACCCTAGGTCCAATCGTAACCCTAACCGGATCTCTAACCCTAGCCCTCAACATAACCCTAACCCTAGGTTCAATCGTATCCCTAACCGGATCTCTAACGCTAGCCCTCAACATAACCCTAACCCTAGGTCCAATCGGAACCCTAAACGGATATCTAAACCTCGCCCTCAACATAACCCTAACCCTAGGTCCAATCGGAACCCTAACCGGATCTGTATACCTAGCCCTCAATATAACCCTAACCCTAGGTCCAATCGGAACCCTAACAGGATCTTTAACCCTAGCCCTCAACATAACCCTAACCCTAGGTTCAATCGTATCCCTAACCGGATCTCTAACGCTAGCCCTCAACATAACCCTAACCCTAGGTCCAATCGGAACCCTAACCGGATCTGTATACCTCTCCCTCAACATAACCCTAACCCTAGGTCCAATCGGAACCCTAACCGGATCTCTAACCCTAGCCCTCAACCTAACCCTAACCCTAGCTCCAATCGCAACCCTAACCGGATCTCTAACCCTAGCCCTCAACATAACCCTAACCCTAGGTTCAATCGTATCCCTAACCGGATCTCTAACGCTAGCCCTCAACATAACCCTAACCCTAGGTCCAATCGGAACCCTAACCGTATCTGTATACCTAGCCCTCAACATAACCCTAACCCTAGGTCCAATCGGAACCCTAACCGGATCTCTAACCCTAGCCCTCAACATAACCCTAACCCTAGGTCCAATCGGAACCGTAACCGGAACTCTAACCCTAGCCATCAACATAATCCTAACCCTAGGTCCAATCGGAACCCTAACCGGATCTGTATACCTAGCCCTCAACATAACCCTAACCCTAGGTCCAATCGGAACCCTAACCGGATCTCTAACCCTAGCCCACAACATAACCCTAACCCTAGGTCCAATCGGAACCCTAACCGGATCTGTGTACCTAGCCCTCAACATAACCCTAACCCTAGGTCCAATCGGAACCCCAACCGGAACTCTAACCCTAGCCCTCAACATAACCCTAACCCTAGGTCCAATCGGAAGCCTAACCGGATCTCTAACCCTAGCCCTCAACGTAACCCTAACCCTAGGTCCAATCGGAACCCTAACCGGATCTCTAACCCTAGCTCTCAACATAACCCTAACCCTAGGTCTAATCGGAACCCTAACCGGATCTGTGTACCTAGACCTCAACATAACCCTAACCCTAGGTCCAATCGGAACCCTAACCGGATCTGTATACCTAGCCCTCAACATAACCCTAACCCTAGGTCCAATCGGAACCCTAACAGGATCTCTAACCCTAGCCCTCAACATAACCCTAACCCTAGGTCCAATCGTATCCCTAACCGGATCTCTAACCCTAGCCCTCAACATAGCCCTAACCCTAGGTCCAATCGGAACCCTAACCGGATCTGTATACCTAGCCCTCAACATAACCCTAACCCTAGGTCCAATCGGAACCCTAACCGGATCTCTAACCCTAGCCCTCAACCTAACCCTAACCCTAGGTCCAATCGCAACCCTAACCGGATCTCTAACCCTAGCCCTCAACATAACCCTAACCCTAGGTTCAATCGTATCCCTAAACGGATCTCTAACGCTAGCCCTCAACATAACCCTAACCCTAGGTCCAATCGGAACCCTAAACGGATATCTAAACCTAGCCCTCAACATAACCCTAACCCTATGTCCAATCGGAACCCTAACCGGATATCTAACCCTGGCCCTCTACATAACCCTAACCCTAGGTCCAATCGGAACCCTAACCGGATCAGTGTACCTAGACCTCAACATAACCCTAACCCTAGGTCCAATCGGAACCCTAACCGGATCTGTATACCTAGCCCTCAACATAACCCTAACCCTAGGTCCAATCGGAACCCTAACAGGATCTCTAACCCTAGCCCTCAACATAACCCTAACCCTAGGTTCAATCGTATCCCTAACCGGATCTGTAACGCTAGCCCTCAACATAACTCTAACCCTAGGTCCAATCGGAACCCTAACCGGATCTGTATACCTTGCCCTCAACATAACCCTAACCCTAGGTCCAATCGGAACCCTAACCGGATCTCTAACCCTAGCCCTCAACATAACCCTAACCCTAGGTCCAATCGGAAACGTAACCGGATCTCTAACCCTAGCCCTCAACATAACCCTAACCCTAGGTCCAATCAAAACCCTAACTGGATCTCTAACCCTAGCCCTCAATATAACCCTAACCCTAGGTCCAATCTGAACCCTAACCGGATCTCTAACCCTAGCCTTCAATATAACCCTAACCCTAGGTCCAATCGGAACCCTAACCGGATCTCTAACCCTAGCCCTCAAACTAACCCTAACCCTAGGTCCAATCGCAACCCTAACCGGATCTCTAACCCTAGCCCTCAACATAACCCGAACCCTTGGTCCAATCGGAACCCTAACCGGATCTCTAACCCTAGCCCTCAACATAACCCTAACCCTAGGTCCAATCGGAACCGTAACCGGATCTCTAACCCTAGCCCTCAACATAACCCTAACCCTAGGTCCAATCGGAACCCTAACCGGATCTCTAACCCTAGCCCTCAACATAACCCTAACCTTAGGTCCAATCGGAACCCTAACCGGATCTCTAACCCTAGCTCTCAACGTAACCCTAACCCTAGGTCCAATCGGAACCGTAAACGGATATCTAACCCTAGCCCTCAACATAACCCGAACCTTGGTCCAATCGGAAACCTAACCGGATCTCTAAACCTCGCCCTCAACATAACCCTAATCCTAGGTCCAATCGGAACCCTAACCGGATCTCTACACCTCGCCCTCAACATAACCCTAACCCTAGGTCCAATCGGAACCCTTGCCGGTTCTCTACCCCTCGCCCTCAACATAACCCTAACCCTAGGTCCAATCGGAACCCTAACCGGATATCTAACCCTAGCCCTCTACATAACCCTAACCCTAGTTCCAATCGGAACCGTAACAGGATCTCTAACCCAGCCCGCAACATTACCCTAACCCTAGGTCCAATCGGAACCCTAAACGGATATCTAAACCTAGCCCTCAACATAACCCTAACCCTACGTCCAATCGGAACCCTGACCGGATATCTAACCCTAGCCCTCTACATAACCCTAACCCTAGGTCCAATCGGAACCCTTACCGGATCTGTGTACCTAGACCTCAACATAACCCTAACCCTAGGTCCAATCGGAACCCTAACCGGATCTGTATACCTAGCCCTCAACATAACCCTAACCCTAGGTCCAATCGGAACCCTAACAGGATCTCTACCCTTCGCCCTCAACCTAGCCCTAACCCTAGGTCCAATCGCAACCCTAACCGGATCTCTAACCCTAGCTCTCAACATAACCCTAACCCTAGGTCCAATCGGAACCCTAACCGGATCTGTGTACCTAGACCTCAACATAACCCTAACCCTAGGTCCAATCGGAACCCTAACCGGATCTGTATACCTAGCCCTCAACATAACCCTAACCCTAGGTCCAATCGGAACCCTAACCGGATCTCTAACCCTAGCCCTCAACATAACCCTAACCCTAGGTTCAATCGTATCCCTAACCGGATCTCTAACCCTAGCCCTCAACATAGCCCTAACCCTAGGTCCAATCGGAACCCTAACCGGATCTGTACACCTAGCCCTCAACATAACCCTAACCCTAGGTCCAATCGGAACCCTAACAGGATCTCTAACCCCAGCCCTCAACATAACCCTAACCCTAGGTTCAATCGTATCCCTAACCGGATCTCTAACCCTAGCCCTCAACGTAACCCTAACCCTAGGTCCAATCGGAACCCTAACCGGATCTCTAACCCTAGCTCTCAACATAACCCTAACCCTAGGTCCAATCGGAACCCTAACCGGATCTGTGTACCTAGACCTCAACATAACCCTAACCCTAGGTCCAATCGGAACCCTAACCGGATCTGTATACCTAGCCCTCAACATAACCCTAACCCTAGGTCCAATCGGAACCCTAACAGGATCTCTAACCCTAGCCCTCAACATAACCCTAACCCTAGGTTCAATCGTATCCCTAACCGGATCTCTAACCCTAGCCCTCAACATAGCCCTAACCCTAGGTCCAATCGGAACCCTAACCGGATCTGTATACCTAGCCCTCAACATAGCCCTAACCCTAGGTCCAATCGGAACCCTAACCGGATCTGTATACCTAGCCCTCAACATAACCCTAACCCTAGGTCCAATCGGAACCCTAACAGGATCTCTAACCCTAGCCCTCAACATAACCCTAACCCTAGGTTCAATCGTATCCCTAACCGGATCTCTAACGCTAGCCCTCAACATAACCCTAACCCTAGGTCCAATCGGAACCCTAACCGGATCTGTATACCTAGCCCTCAACATAACCCTAACCCTAGGTCCAATCGGAACCCTAACCGGATCTCTAACCCTAGCCCTCAACATAACCCTAACCCTAGGTCCAATCGGAACCGTAACCGGATCTCTAACCCTAGCCCTCAACATAACCCTAACCCTAGGTCCAATCAAAACCCTAACCGGATCTCTAACCCTAGCTCTCAACATAACCCTAACCCTAGGTCCAATCGGAACCCTAACCGGATATCTAACCCTAGCCCTCTACATAACCCTAACCCTAGTTCCAATCGGGCCCTAACAGGATCTCTAACCCAGCCCGCAACATAACCCTAACCGTAGGTCCAATCGGAACCCTATACGGATATCTAAACCTAGCCCTCAACATAACCCTAACCCTAGGTCCAATAGGAACCCTAAGCGGATATCTAACCCTGGCCCTCTACATAACCCTAACCCTAGGTCCAATCGGAACCCTAACCGGATCTGTGTACCTAGACCTCAACATAACCCTAACCCTAGGTCCAATCGGAACCCTAACCGGATCTGTATACCTAGCCCTCAACATAACCCTAACCCTAGGTCCAATCGGAACCCTAATCGGATCTCTAACCCTAGCCCTCAACCTAACCCTAACCCTAGGTCCAATCGGAACCCTAAACGGATATCTAAACCTAGCCCTCAACATAACCCTAACCCTAGGTCCAATAGGAACCCTAACCGGATATCTAACCCTGGCCCTCTACATAACCCTAACCCTAGGTCCAATCGGAACCCTAACCGGATCTGTGTACCTAGACCTCAACATAACCCTAACCCTAGGTCCAATCGGAACCCTAACCGGATCTGTATACCTAGCCCTCAACATAACCCTAACCCTAGGTCCAATCGGAACCCTAATCGGATCTCTAACCCTAGCCCTCAACCTAACCCTAACCCTAGGTCCAATCGGAACCCTAAACGGATATCTAAACCTAGCCCTCAACATAACCCTAACCCTAGGTCCAATAGGAACCCTAACCGGATATCTAAACCTGGCCCTCTACATAACCCTAACCCTAGGTCCAATCGGAACCCTAACCGGATCTGTGTACCTAGACCTCAACATAACCCTAACCCTAGGTCCAATCGGAACCCTAACCGGATCTGTATACCTAGCCCTCAACATAACCCTAACCCTAGGTCCAATCGGAACCCTAATCGGATCTCTAACCCTAGCCCTCAACCTAACCCTAACCCTAGGTCCAATCGCAACCCTAACCGGATCTCTAACCCTAGCCCTCAACATAACCCTAACCCTAGGTTCAATCGTATCCCTAGCCGGATCTCTAACGCTAGCCCTCAACATAACCCTAACCCTAGGTCCAATCGGAACCCTAAACGGATATCTAAACCTAGCCCTCAACATAACCCTAACCCTAGGTCCAATCGGAACCCTAACCGGATATCTAACCCTGGCCCTCTACATAACCCTAACCCTAGGTCCAATCGGAACCCTAACCGGATCTGTGTACCTAGACCTCAACATAACCCTAACCCTAGGTCCAATCGGAACCCTAACCGGATCTGTATACCTAGCCCTCAACATAACCCTAACCCTAGGTCCAATCGGAACCCTAACAGGATCTTTAACCCTAGCCCTCAACATAACCCTAACCCTAGGTTCAATCGTATCCCTAACCGGATCTCTAACGCTAGCCCTCAACATATCACTAACCCTAGGTCCAATCGGAACCCTAAACGGATATCTAACCCTAGCCCTCAACATAACCCTAACCCTAGGTCCAATCGGAACCCTAAACGGATATCTAACCCTAGCCCTCAACATAACCCTAAGCCTATGTCCATTCGGAACCCTAACCGGATATCTAACCCTAGCCCTCAACATAACCGTAACCCTAGTTCCAATCGGAACCCTAACAGGATCTCTACCCCAGCCCTCAACATAACCCTAACGGTAGGTCCAATCGGAACCCTAACCGGATCTCTACCCCTCGCCCGCAACATAACCCTAACCCTAGGTCCAATCGGAACCCTAACCGGATCTCTACATCTCGCCCTCAACATAACCCTAAACCTTGGTCCAATCGGAACCCTAACCGGATATCTAACACTAGCCCTCAACATAACCCTAACCCTAGGTAAAAATCGGAACCCTAAACGGATCACTAACCCTAGCTCTCAACATAACCCTAACCCTAGGTCCAATCGGAACCCTAACAGGATCTCTAACCCTAGCCCTCAACATAACCCTAACCCTAGGTTCAATCGTATCCCTAACCGGATCTCTAACGCTAGCCTTCAACATAACCCTAACCCTAGGTCCAATCGGAACCCTAACCGGATCTGTATACCTAGCCCTCAACATAACCCTAACCCTAGGTCCAATCGGAACCCTAATCGGATCTCTAACCCTAGCCCTCAACCTAACCCTAACCCTAGGTCCAATCGCAACCCTAACCGGATCTCTAACCCTAGCCCTCAACATAACCCTAACCCTAGGTTCAATCGTATCCCTAACCGGATCTGTAACGCTAGCCCTCAACATAACCCTAACCCTAGGTCCAATCGGAACCCTAAACGGATATCTAAACCTAGCCCTCAACATAACCCTAACCCTAGGTCCAATCGGAACCCTAACCGGATCTGTATACCTAGCCCTCAACATAACCCTAACCCTAGGTCCAATCGGAACCCTAACCGGATCTCTAACCCTAGCCCTCAACATAACCCTAACCCTAGGTTCAATCGTATCCCTAACCGGATCTCTAACCCTAGCCCTCAACATAGCCCTAACCCTAGGTCCAATCGGAACCCTAACCGGATCTGTACACCTAGCCCTCAACATAACCCTAACCCTAGGTCCAATCGGAACCCTAACAGGATCTCTAACCCCAGCCCTCAACATAACCCTAACCCTAGGTTCAATCGTATCCCTAACCGGATCTCTAACCCTAGCCCTCAACGTAACCCTAACCCTAGGTCCAATCGGAACCCTAACCGGATCTCTAACCCTAGCTCTCAACATAACACTAACCCTAGGTCCAATCGGAACCCTAACCGGATCTGTGTACCTAGACCTCAACATAACCCTAACCCTAGGTCCAATCGGAACCCTAACCGGATCTGTATACCTAGCCCTCAACATAACCCTAACCCTAGGTCCAATCGGAACCCTAACAGGATCTCTAACCCTAGCCCTCAACATAACCCTAACCCTAGGTTCAATCGTATCCCTAACCGGATCTCTAACCCTAGCCCTCAACATAGCCCTAACCCTAGGTCCAATCGGAACCCTAACCGGATCTGTATACCTAGCCCTCAACATAGCCCTAACCCTAGGTCCAATCGGAACCCTAACCGGATCTGTATACCTAGCCCTCAACATAACCCTAACCCTAGGTCCAATCGGAACCCTAACAGGATCTCTAACCCTAGCCCTCAACATAACCCTAACCCTAGGTTCAATCGTATCCCTAACCGGATCTCTAACGCTAGCCCTCAACATAACCCTAACCCTAGGTCCAATCGGAACCCTAACCGGATCTCTAACCCTAGCCCTCAACATAACCCTAACCCTAGGTCCAATCGGAACCGTAACCGGATCTCTAACCCTAGCCCTCAACATAACCCTAACCCTAGGTCCAATCAAAACCCTAACCGGATCTCTAACCCTAGCTCTCAACATAACCCTAACCCTAGGTCCAATCGGAACCCTAACCGGATATCTAACCCTAGCCCTCTACATAACCCTAACCCTAGTTCCAATCGGGCCCTAACAGGATCTCTAACCCAGCCCGCAACATAACCCTAACCGTAGGTCCAATCGGAACCCTAAACGGATATCTAAACCTAGCCCTCAACATAACCCTAACCCTAGGTCCAATAGGAACCCTAAGCGGATATCTAACCCTGGCCCTCTACATAACCCTAACCGTAGGTCCAATCGGAACCCTAACCGAATCTGTGTACCTAGACCTCAACATAACCCTAACCCTAGGTCCAATCGGAACCCTAACCGGATATGTATACCTAGCCCTCAACATAACCCTAACCCTAGGTCCAATCGGAACCCTAATCGGATCTCTAACCCTAGCCCTCAACCTAACCCTAACCCTAGGTCCAATCGGAACCCTAAACGGATATCTAAACCTAGCCCTCAACATAACCCTAACCCTAGGTCCAATAGGAACCCTAACCGGATATCTAACCCTGGCCCTCTACATAACCCTAACCCTAGGTCCAATCGGAACCCTAACCGGATCTGTGTACCTAGACCTCAACATAACCCTAACCCTAGGTCCAATCGGAACCCTAACCGGATCTGTATACCTAGCCCTCAACATAACCCTAACCCTAGGTCCAATCGGAACCCTAATCGGATCTCTAACCCTAGCCCTCAACCTAACCCTAACCCTAGGTCCAATCGGAACCCTAAACGGATATCTAAACCTAGCCCTCAACATAACCCTAACCCTAGGTCCAATAGGAACCCTAACCGGATATCTAAACCTGGCCCTCTACATAACCCTAACCCTAGGTCCAATCGGAACCCTAACCGGATCTGTGTACCTAGACCTCAACATAACCCTAACCCTAGGTCCAATCGGAACCCTAACCGGATCTGTATACCTCGCCCTCAACATAACCCTAACCCTAGGTCCAATCGGAACCCTAATCGGATCTCTAACCCTAGCCCTCAACCTAACCCTAACCCTAGGTCCAATCGCAACCCTAACCGGATCTCTAACCCTAGCCCTCAACATAACCCTAACCCTAGGTTCAATCGTATCCCTAGCCGGATCTCTAACGCTAGCCCTCAACATAACCCTAACCCTAGGTCCAATCGGAACCCTAAACGGATATCTAAACCTAGCCCTCAACATAACCCTAACCCTAGGTCCAATCGGAACCCTAACCGGATATCTAACCCTGGCCCTCTACATAACCCTAACCCTAGGTCCAATCGGAACCCTAACCGGATCTGTGTACCTAGACCTCAACATAACCCTAACCCTAGGTCCAATCGGAACCCTAACCGGATCTGTATACCTAGCCCTCAACATAACCCTAACCCTAGGTCCAATCGGAACCCTAACAGGATCTTTAACCCTAGCCCTCAACATAACCCTAACCCTAGGTTCAATCGTATCCCTAACCGGATCTGTATACCTAGCCCTCAACATATCACTAACCCTAGGTCCAATCGGAACCCTAAACGGATATCTAACCCTAGCCCTCAACATAACCCTAACCCTAGGTCCAATCGGAACCCTAAACGGATATCTAACCCTAGCCCTCAACATAACCCTAACCCTAGGTCCATTCGGAACCCTAACCGGATATCTAACCCTAGCCCTCAACATAACCGTAACCCTAGTTCCAATCGGAACCCTAACAGGATCTCTACCCCAGCCCTCAACATAACCCTAACGCTAGGTCCAATCGGAACCCTAACAGGATCTCTACCCCAGCCCTCAACATAACCCTAACCCTAGGTCCAATCGGAACCCTAACCGGATCTCTACATCTCGCCCTCAACATAACCCTAAACCTTGGTCCAATCGGAACCCTAACCGGATATCTAACACTAGCCCTCAACATAACCCTAACCCTAGGTAAAAATCGGAACCCTAAACGGATCTCTAACCCTAGCTCTCAACATAACCCTAACCCTAGGTCCAATCGGAACCCTAACAGGATCTCTAACCCTAGCCCTCAACATAACCCTAACCCTAGGTTCAATCGTATCCCTAACCGGATCTCTAACGCTAGCCTTCAACATAACCCTAACCCTAGGTCCAATCGGAACCCTAACCGGATCTGTATACCTAGCCCTCAACATAACCCTAACCCTAGGTCCAATCGGAACCCTAATCGGATCTCTAACCCTAGCCCTCAACCTAACCCTAACCCTAGGTCCAATCGCAACCCTAACCGGATCTCTAACCCTAGCCCTCAACATAACCCTAACCCTAGGTTCAATCGTATCCCTAACCGGATCTGTAACGCTAGCCCTCAACATAACCCTAACCCTAGGTCCAATCGGAACCCTAAACGGATATCTAAACCTAGCCCTCAACATAACCCTAACCCTAGGTCCAATCGGAACCCTAACCGGATATCTAACCCTGGCCCTCTACATAACCCTAACCCTAGGTCCAATCGGAACCCTAACCGGATCTGTGTACCTAGACCTCAACATAACCCTAACCCTAGGTCCAATCGGAACCCTAACAGGATCTTTAACCCTAGCCCTCAACATAACCCTAACCCTAGGTTCAATCGTATCCCTAACCGGATCTCTAACGCTAGCCCTCAACATAACCCTAACCCTAGGTCCAATCGGAACCCTAACCGGATCTGTATACCTCGCCCTCAACATAACCCTAACCCTAGGTCCAATAGGAACCCTAACCGGATCTCTAACCCTAGCCCTCAACCTAACCCTAACCCTAGCTCCAATCGCAACCCTAACCGGATCTCTAACCCTAGCCCTCAACATAACCCTAACCCTAGGTTCAATCGTATCCCTAACCGGATCTCTAACGCTAGCCCTCAACATAACCCTAACCCTAGGTCCAATCGGAACCCTAACCGTATCTGTATACCTAGCCCTCAACATAACCCTAACCCTAGGTCCAATCGGAACCCTAACCGGATCTCTAACCCTAGCCCTCAACATAACCCTAACCCTAGGTCCAATCGGAACCGTAACAGGAACTCTAACCCTATCCCTCAACATAACCCTAACCCTAGGTCCAATCGGAACCCTAAACGGATATCTAACCCTAGCCCTCAACATAACCCTAACCCTAGGGCCAATCGGAACCCTAAACGGATTTCTAACCGTAGCCATCAACATAATCCTAACCCTAGGTCCAATCGGAACCCTAACCGGATCTGTATACCTAGCCCTCAACATAACACTAACCCTAGGTCCAATCGGAACCCTAACCGGATCTGTATACCTAGCCCTCAACATAACCCTAACCCTAGGTCCAATCGGAACCCTAACCGGATCTCTAACCCTAGCCCACAACATAACCCTAACCCTAGGTCCAATCGGAACCCTAACCGGATCTGTGTACCTATCCCTCAACATAACCCTAACCCTAGGTCCAATCGGAACCCCAACCGGAACTCTAACCCTAGCCCTCAACATAACCCTAACCCTCGGTCCAATCGGAAGCCTAACCGGATCTCTAACCCTAGCCCTCAACGTAACCCTAACCCTAGGTCCAATCGGAACCCTAACCGGATCTCTAACCCAAGCTCTCAACATAACCCTAACCCTAGGTCCAATCGGAACCCTAACCGGATCTGTGTACCTAGACCTCAACATAACCCTAACCCTTGGTCCAATCGGAACCCTAACCGGATCTGTATACCTAGCCCTCAACATAACCCTAACCCTAGGTCCAATCGGAACCCTAACCGGATCTCTAACCCTAGCCCTCAACATAACCCTAACCCTAGGTTCAATCGTATCCCTAACCGGATCTCTAACCCTAGCCCTCAACATAGCCCTAACCCTAGGTCCAATCGGAACCCTAACCGGATCTGTACACCTAGCCCTCAACATAACCCTAACCCTAGGTCCAATCGGAACCCTAACAGGATCTCTAACCCCAGCCCTCAACATAACCCTAACCCTAGGTTCAATCGTATCCCTAACCGGATCTCTAACCCTAGCCCTCAACGTAACCCTAACCCTAGGTCCAATCGGAACCCTAACCGGATCTCTAACCCTAGCTCTCAACATAACCCTAACCCTAGGTCCAATCGGAACCCTAACCGGATCTGTGTACCTAGACCTCAACATAACCCTAACCCTAGGTCCAATCGGAACCCTAACCGGATCTGTATACCTAGCCCTCAACATAACCCTAACCCTAGGTCCAATCGGAACCCTAACAGGATCTCTAACCCTAGCCCTCAACATAACCCTAACCCTAGGTTCAATCGTATCCCTAACCGGATCTCTAACCCTAGCCCTCAACATAGCCCTAACCCTAGGTCCAATCGGAACCCTAACCGGATCTGTATACCTAGCCCTCAACATAGCCCTAACCCTAGGTCCAATCGGAACCCTAACCGGATCTGTATACCTAGCCCTCAACATAACCCTAACCCTAGGTCCAATCGGAACCCTAACAGGATCTCTAACCCTAGCCCTCAACATAACCCTAACCCTAGGTTCAATCGTATCCCTAACCGGATCTCTAACGCTAGCCCTCAACATAACCCTAACCCTAGGTCCAATCGGAACCCTAACCGGATCTGTATACCTAGCCCTCAACATAACCCTAACCCTAGGTCCAATCGGAACCCTAACCGGATCTCTAACCCTAGCCCTCAACATAACCCTAACCCTAGGTCCAATCGGAACCGTAACCGGATCTCTAACCCTAGCCCTCAACATAACCCTAGCCCTAGGTCCAATCAAAACCCTAACCGGATCTCTAACCCTAGCTCTCAACATAACCCTAACCCTAGGTCCAATCGGAACCCTAACCGGATATCTAAACCTAGCCCTCTACATAACCCTAACCCTAGTTCCAATCGGGCCCTAACAGGATCTCTAACCCAGCCCGCAACATAACCCTAACCGTAGGTCCAATCGGAAACCTAAACGGATATCTAAACCTAGCCCTCAACATAACCCTAACCCTAGGTCCAATAGGAACCCTAACCGGATATCTAACCCTGGCCCTCTACATAACCCTAACCCTAGGTCAAATCGGAACCCTAACCGGATCTGTGTACCTAGCCCTCAACATAACCCTAACCCTAGGTCCAATCGGAACCCTAACCGGATCTGTATACCTAGCCCTCAACATAACCCTAACCCTAGGTCCAATCGGAACCCTAATCGGATCTCTAACCCTAGCCCTCAACCTAACCCTAACCCTAGGTCCAATCGGAACCCTAAACGGATATCTAAACCTAGCCCTCAACATATCCCTAACCCTAGGTCCAATAGGAACCCTAACCGGATATCTAACCCTGGCCCTCTACATAACCCTAACCCTAGGTCCAATCGGAACCCTAACCGGATCTGTGTACCTAGACCTCAACATAACCCTAACCCTAGGTCCAATCGGAACACTAACCGGATCTGTATACCTAGCCCTCAACATAACGCTAACCCTAGGTCCAATCGGAACCCTAATCGGATCTCTAACCCTAGCCCTCAACCTAACCCTAACCCTAGGTCCAATCGGAACCCTAAACGGATATCTAAACCTAGCCCTCAACATAACCCTAACCCTAGGTCCAATAGGAACCCTAACCGGATATCTAAACCTGGCCCTCTACATAACCCTAACCCTAGGTCCAATCGGAACCCTAACCGGATCTGTGTACCTAGACCTCAACATAACCCTAACCCTAGGTCCAATCGGAACCCTAACCGGATCTGTATACCTAGCCCTCAACATAACCCTAACCCTAGGTCCAATCGGAACCCTAATCGGATCTCTAACCCTAGCCCTCAACCTAACCCTAACCCTAGGTCCAATCGCAACCCTAACCGGATCTCTAACCCTAGCCCTCAACATAACCCTAACCCTAGGTTCAATCGTATCCCTAGCCGGATCTCTAACGCTAGCCCTCAACATAACCCTAACCCTAGGCCCAATCGGAACCCTAAACGGATATCTAAACCTAGCCCTCAACATAACCCTAACCCTAGGTCCAATCGGAACCCTAACCGGATATCTAACCCTGGCCCTCTACATAACCCTAACCCTAGGTCCAATCGGAACCCTAACCGGATCTGTGTACCTAGACCTCAACATAACCCTAACCCTAGGTCCAATCGGAACCCTAACCGGATCTGTATACCTAGCCCTCAACATAACCCTAACCCTAGGTCCAATCGGAACCCTAACAGGATCTTTAACCCTAGCCCTCAACATAACCCTAACCCTAGGTTCAATCGTATCCCTAACCGGATCTCTAACGCTAGCCCTCAACATAACCCTAACCCTAGGTCCAATCGGAACCCTAACCGGATCTGTATACCTCGCCCTCAACATAACCCTAACCCTAGGTCCAATCGGAACCCTAACCGGATCTCTAACCCTAGCCCTCAACCTAACCCTAACCCTAGCTCCAATCGCAACCCTAACCGGATCTCTAACCCTAGCCCTCAACATAACCCTAACCCTAGGTTCAATCGTATCCCTAACCGGATCTCTAACGCTAGCCCTCAACATAACCCTAGCCCTAGGTCCAATCGGAACCCTAACCGTATCTGTATACCTAGCCCTCAACATAACCCTAACCCTAGGTCCAATCGGAACCCTAACCGGATCTGTATACCTAGCCCTCAACATAACCCTAACCCTAGGTCCAATCGGAACCCTAATCGGATCTCTAACCCTAGCCCTCAACCTAACCCTAACCCTAGGTCCAATCGCAACCCTAACCGGATCTCTAACCCTAGCCCTCAACATAACCCTAACCCTAGGTTCAATCGTATCCCTAACCGGATCTCTAACGCTAGCCCTCAACGTAACCCTAACCCTAGGTCCAATCGGAACCCTAAACGGATATCTAAACCTAGCCCTCAACATAACCCTAACCCTAGGTCCAATCGAAACCCTAACCGGATATCTAACCCTGGCCCTCTAAATAACCCTAACCCTAGGTCCAATCGGAACGCTAACCGGATCTGTGTACCTAGACCTCAACATAACCCTAACCCTAGGTCCAATCGGAACCCTAACCGGATCTGTATACCTAGCCCTCAACATAACCCTAACCCTAGGTCCAATCGGAACCCTAACAGGATCTTTAACCCTAGCCCTCAACATAACCCTAACCCTAGGTTCAATCGTATCCCTAACCGGATCTCTAACGCTAGCCCTCAACATAACCCTAACCCTAGGTCCAATCGGAACCCTAACCGGATCTGTATACCTCGCCCTCAACATAACCCTAACCCTAGGTCCAATCGGAACCCTAACCGGATCTCTAACCCTAGCCCTCAACCTAACCCTAACCCTAGCTCCAATCGCAACCCTAACCGGAACTCAAACCCTAGCCCTCAACATAACCCTAACCCTAGGTTCAATCGTATCCCTAACCGGATCTCTAACGCTAGCCCTCAACATAACCCTAACCCTAGGTCCAATCGGAACCCTAACCGTATCTGTATACCTAGCCCTCAACATAACCCTAACCCTAGGTCCAATCGGAACCCTAACCGGATCTGTATACCTAGCCCTCAACATAACCCTAACCCTAGGTCCAATCGGAACCCTAATCGGATCTCTAACCCTAGCCCTCAACCTAACCCTAACCCTAGGTCCAATCGCAACCCTAACCGGATCTCTAACCCTAGCCCTCAACATAACCCTAACCCTAGGTTCAATCGTATACCTAACCGGATCTCTAACGCTAGCCCTCAACATAACCCTAACCCTAGGTCCAATCGGAACCCTAAACGGATATCTAAACCTAGCCCTCAACATAACCCTAACCCTAGGTCCAATCGGAACCCTAACCGGATATCTAACCCTGGCCCTCTACATAACCCTAACCCTAGGTCCAATCGGAACCCTAACCGGATCTGTGTACCTCGCCCTCAACATAACCCTAACCCTAGGTCCAATCGGAACCCTAACCGGATCTGTATACCTAGCCCTCAACATAACCCTAACCCTAGGTCCAATCGGAACCCTAACAGGATCTTTAACCCTAGCCCTCAACATAACCCTAACCCTAGGTTCAATCGTATCCCTAACCGGATCTCTAACGCTAGCCCTCAACATAACCCTAACCCTAGGTCCAATCGGAACCCTAACCGGATCTGTATACCTCGCCCTCAACATAACCCTAACCCTAGGTCCAATCGGAACCCTAACCGGATCTCTAACGCTAGCCCTCAACATAACCCTAACCCTAGGTCCAATCGGAACCCTAACCGTATCTGTATACCTAGCCCTCAACATAACCCTAACCCTAGGTCCAATCGGAACCCTAACCTGATCTCTAACCCTAGCCCTCAACATAACCCTAACCCTAGGTCCAATCGGAACCGTAACCGGAACTCTAACCCTAGCCCTCAACATAACCCTAACCCTAGGTCCAATCGGAACCCTAAACGGATATCTAACCCTAGCCCTCAACATAACCCTAACCCTAGGTCCAATCGGAACCCTAAACGGATTTCTAACCGTAGCAATCAACATAATCCTAACCCTAGGTCCAATCGGAACCCTAACCGGATCTGTATACCTAGCCCTCAACATAACCCTAACACTAGGTCCAATCGGAACCCTAACCGGATCTCTAACCCTAGCCCACAACATAACCCTAACCCTAGGTCCAATCGGAACCCTAACCGGATCTGTGTACCTAGCCCTCAACATAACCCTAACCCTAGGTCCAATCGGAACCCCAACCGGAACTCTAACCCTAGCCCTCAACATAACCCTAACCCTAGGTCCAATCGGAAGCCTAACCGGATCTCTAACCCTAGCCCTCAACGTAACCCTAACCCTAGGTCCAATCGGAACCCTAAGCGGATCTCTAACCCTAGCTCTCAACATAACCCTAACCCTAGGTCTAATCGGAACCCTAACCGGATCTGTGTACCTAGACCTCAACATAACCCTAACCCTAGGTCCAATCGGAACCCTAACCGGATCTGTATACCTAGCCCTCAACATAACCCTAACCCTAGGTCCAATCGGAACCCTAACAGGATCTCTAACCCTAGCCCTCAACATAACCCTAACCCTAGGTCCAATCGTATCCCTAACCGGATCTCTAACCCTAGCCCTCAACATAGCCCTAACCCTAGGTCCAATCGGAACCCTAACCGGATCTGTATACCTAGCCCTCAACATAACCCTAACCCTAGGTCCAATCGGAACCCTAACCGTATCTGTATACCTAGCCCTCAACATAACCCTAACCCTAGGTCCAATCGCAACCCTAACCGGATCTCTAACGCTAGCCCTCAACATAACCCTAACCCTAGGTCCAATCGGAACCCTAAACGGATATCTAAACCTAGCCCTCAACATAACCCTAACCCTATGTCCAATCGGAACCCTAACCGGATATCTAACCCTGGCCCTCTACATTACCCTAACCCTAGGTCCAATCGGAACCCTAACCGGATCTGTGTACCTAGACCTCAACATAACCCTAACCCTAGGTCCAATCGGAACCCTAACCGGATCTGTATACCTAGCCCTCAACATAACCCTAACCCTAGGTCCAATCGGAACCCTAACAGGATCTCTAACCCTAGACCTCAACATAACCCTAACCCTAGGTTCAATCGTATCCCTAACCGGATCTGTAACGCTAGCCCTCAACATAACCCTAACCCTAGGTCCAATCGGAACCCTAACCAGATCTGTATACCTAGCCCTCAACATAACCCTAACCCTAGGTCCAATCGGAACCCTAACCGGATCTCTAACCCTAGCCCTCAACCTAACCCTAACCCTAGCTCCAATCGCAACCCTAACCGGATCTCTAACCCTAGCCCTCAACATAACCCTAACCCTAGGTTCAATCGTATCCCTAACCGGATCTCTAACGCTAGCCCTCAACATAACCCTAGCCCTAGGTCTAATCGGAACCCTAACCGTATCTGTATACCTAGCCCTCAACATAACCCTAACCCTAGGTCCAATCGTAACCCTAACCGGATCTGTATACCTAGCCCTCAACATAACCCTAACCCTAGGTCCAATCGGAACCCTAATCGGATCTCTAACCCTAGCCCTCAACCTAACCCTAACCCTAGGTCCAATCGCAACCCTAACCGGATCTCTAACCCTAGCCCTCAACATAACCCTAACCCTAGGTTCAATCGTATCCCTAACCGGATCTCTAACGCTAGCCCTCAACGTAACCCTAACCCTAGGTCCAATCGGAACCCTAAACGGATATCTAAACCTAGCCCTCAACATAACCCTAACCCTAGGTCCAATCGAAACCCTAACCGGATATCTAACCCTGGCCCTCTAAATAACCCTAACCCTAGGTCCAATCGGAACGCTAACCGGATCTGTGTACCTAGACCTCAACATAACCCTAACCCTAGGTCCAATCGGAACCCTAACCGGATCTGTATACCTAGCCCTCAACATAACCCTAACCCTAGGTCCAATCGGAACCCTAACAGGATCTTTAACCCTAGCCCTCAACATAACCCTAACCCTAGGTTCAATCGTATCCCTAACCGGATCTCTAACGCTAGCCCTCAACATAACCCTAACCCTAGGTCCAATCGGAACCCTAACCGGATCTGTATACATCGCCCTCAACATAACCCTAACCCTAGGTCCAATCGGAACCCTAACCGGATCTCTAACCCTAGCCCTCAACCTAACCCTAACCCTAGCTCCAATCGCAACCCTAACCGGAACTCTAACCCTAGCCCTCAACATAACCCTAACCCTAGGTTCAATCGTATCCCTAACCGGATCTCTAACGCTAGCCCTCAACATAACCCTAACCCTAGGTCCAATCGGAACCCTAACCGTATCTGTATACCTAGCCCTCAACATAACCCTAACCCTAGGTCCAATCGGAACCCTAACCGGATCTGTATACCTAGCCCTCAACATAACCCTAACCCTAGGTCCAATCGGAACCCTAATCGGATCTCTAACCCTAGCCCTCAACCTAACCCTAACCCTAGGTCCAATCGCAACCCTAACCGGATCTCTAACCCTAGCCCTCAACATAACCCTAACCCTAGGTTCAATCGTATCCCTAACCGGATCTCTAACGCTAGTCCTCAACATAACCCTAACCCTAGGTCCAATCGGAACCCTAAACGGATATCTAAACCTAGCCCTCAACATAACCCTAACCCTAGGTCCAATCGGAACCCTAACCGGATATCTAACCCTGGCCCTCTACATAACCCTAACCCTAGGTCCAATCGGAACCCTAACCGGATCTGTGTACCTCGCCCTCAACATAACCCTAACCCTAGGTCCAATCGGAACCCTAACCGGATCTGTATACCTAGCCCTCAACATAACCCTAACCCTAGGTCCAATCGGAACCCTAACAGGATCTTTAACCCTAGCCCTCAACATAACCCTAACCCTAGGTTCAATCGTATCCCTAACCGGATCTCTAACGCTAGCCCTCAACATAACCCTAACCCTAGGTCCAATCGGAACCCTAACCGGATCTGTATACCTCGCCCTCAACATAACCCTAACCCTAGGTCCAATCGGAACCCTAACCGGATCTCTAACCCTAGCCCTCAACCTAACCCTAACCCTAGCTCCAATCGCAACCCTAACCGGATCTCTAACCCTAGCCCTCAACATAACCCTAACCCTAGGTTCAATCGTATCCCTAACCGGATCTCTAACGCTAGCCCTCAACATAACCCTAACCCTAGGTCCAATCGGAACCCTAACCGTATCTGTATACCTAGCCCTCAACATAACCCTAACCCTAGGTCCAATCGGAACCCTAACCTGATCTCTAACCCTAGCCCTCAACATAACCCTAACCCTAGGTCCAATCGGAACCGTAACCGGAACTCTAACCCTAGCCCTCAACATAACCCTAACCCTAGGTCCAATCGGAACCCTAAACGGATATCTAACCCTAGCCCTCAACATAACCCTAACCCTAGGTCCAATCGGAACCCTAAACGGATTTCTAACCGTAGCCATCAACATAATCCTAACCCTAGGTCCAATCGGAACCCTAACCGGATCTGTATACCTAGCCCTCAACATAACCCTAACCCTAGGTCCAATCGGAACCCTAACCGGATCTCTAACCCTAGCCCACAACATAACCCTAACCCTAGGTCCAGTCGGAACCCTAACCGGATCTGTGTACCTAGCCCTCAACATAACCCTAACCCTAGGTCCAATCGGAACCCCAACCGGAACTCTAACCCTAGCCCTCAACATAACCCTAACCCTAGGTCCAATCGGAAGCCTAACCGGATCTCTAACCCTAGCCCTCAACGTAACCCTAACCCTAGGTCCAATCGGAACCCTAAGCGGATCTCTAACCCTAGCTCTCAACATAACCCTAACCCTAGGTCTAATCGGAACCCTAACCGGATCTGTGTACCTAGACCTCAACATAACCCTAACCCTAGGTCCAATCGGAACCCTAACCGGATCTGTATACCTAGCCCTCAACATAACCCTAACCCTAGGTCCAATCGGAACCCTAACAGGATCTCTAACCCTAGCCCTCAACATAACCCTAACCCTAGGTCCAATCGTATCCCTAACCGGATCTCTAACCCTAGCCCTCAACATAGCCCTAACCCTAGGTCCAATCGGAACCCTAACCGGATCTGTATACCTAGCCCTCAACATAACCCTAACCCTAGGTCCAATCGGAACCCTAACCGTATCTGTATACCTAGCCCTCAACATAACCCTAACCCTAGGTCCAATCGCAACCCTAACCGGATCTCTAACGCTAGCCCTCAACATAACCCTAACCCTAGGTCCAATCGGAACCCTAAACGGATATCTAAACCTAGCCCTCAACATAACCCTAACCCTATGTCCAATCGGAACCCTAACCGGATATCTAACCCTGGCCCTCTACATTACCCTAACCCTAGGTCCAATCGGAACCCTAACCGGATCTGTGTACCTAGACCTCAACATAACCCTAACCCTAGGTCCAATCGGAACCCTAACCGGATCTGTATACCTAGCCCTCAACATAACCCTAACCCTAGGTCCAATCGGAACCCTAACAGGATCTCTAACCCTAGCCC
This sequence comes from Miniopterus natalensis, assembly GCF_054644295.1. NCBI lineage: Eukaryota > Metazoa > Chordata > Mammalia > Chiroptera > Miniopteridae > Miniopterus > Miniopterus natalensis. The sequence continues at coordinate 857,816 of NW_028269988.1, forward strand.
TCAACATAACCCTAACCCTAGGTTCAATCGTATCCCTAACCGGATCTGTAACGCTAGCCCTCAACATAACCCTAACCCTAGGTCCAATCGGAACCCTAACCAGATCTGTATACCTAGCCCTCAACATAACCCTAACCCTAGGTCCAATCGGAACCCTAACCGGATCTCTAACCCTAGCCCTCAACATAACCCTAACCCTAGGTCCAATCGGAACCGTAACCGGATCTCTAACCCTAGCCCTCAACATAACCCTAACCCTAGGTCCAATCAAAACCCTAACTGGATCTCTAACCCTAGCCCTCAATATAACCCTAACCCTAGGTCCAATCTGAACCCTAACCGGATCTCTAACCCTAGCCCTCAATATAACCCTAACCCTAGGTCCAATCGGAACCCTAACCGGATCTCTAACCCTAGCCCTCAAACTAACCCTAACCCTAGGTCCAATCGCAACCCTAACCGGATCTCTAACCCTAGCCCTCAACATAACCCGAACCCTTGGTCCAATAGGAACCCTAACCGGATCTCTAACCCTAGCCCTCAACATAACCCTAACCCTAGGTCCAATCGGAACCGTAACCGGATCTCTAACCCTAGCCCTCAACATAACCCTAACCCTAGGTTCAATCGGAACCCTAACCGGATCTCTAACCCTAGCCCTCAACATAACCCTAACCCTAGGTCCAATCGGACCCTAACCGGATCTCTAACCCTAGCTCTCAACGTAACCCTAACCCTAGGTCCAATCGGAACCGTAAACGGATATCTAACCCTAGCCCTCAACATAACCCGAACCTTGGTTTAATCGGAAACCTAACCGGATCTCTAAACCTCGCCCTCAACATAACCCTAATCCTAGGTCCAATCGGAACCCTAACCGGATCTCTACACCTCGCCCTCAACATAACCCTAACCCTAGGTCCAATCGGAACCCTTGCCGGTTCTCTACCCCTCGCCCTCAACATAACCCTAACCCTAGGTCCAATCGGAACCCTAACCGGATATCTAACCCTAGCCCTCTACATAACCCTAACCCTAGTTCCAATCGGAACCGTAACAGGATCTCTAACCCAGCCCGCAACATTACCCTAACCATAGGTCCAATCGGAACCCTAAACGGATATCTAAACCTAGCCCTCAACATAATCCTAACCCTACGTCCAATCGGAACCCTGACCGGATATCTAACCCTAGCCCTCTACATAACCCTAACCCTAGGTCCAATCGGAACCCTTACCGGATCTGTGTACCTAGACCTCAACATAACCCTAACCCTAGGTCCAATCGGAACCCCAACCGGATCTCTAAACCTAGCCCTCAACATAACCCTAACCCTAGGTCCAATCGCAACCCTAACCGGATCTCTAACCCTAGCCCTCAACATAACCCTAACCCTAGGTCCAATCGGAACCCTAACCGGATCTCTAACCCTAGCTCTCAACATAACCCTAACCCTAGGTCCAATCAGTACCCTAACCGGATCTCTAACCCTAGCCCTCAACATAAACCTAACCCTACGTCCAATCGGAACCCTAACCGGATTACTAACCCTAGCCTTCAACATAACCCTAACCCTAGGTCCAATCGGAACCCTAACCGGATCTGTATACCTAGCCCTCAACATAACCCTAACCCTAGGTCCAATCGGAACCCTAACCGGATCTGTGTACCTAGCCCTCAACATAACCCTAACCCTAGGTCCAATCGGAACCCCAACCGGATCTCTAACCCTAGCCCTCAACATAACCCTAACCCTAGGTTCAATCGGAAGCTTAACCGGATCTCTAACCCTAGCCCTCAACATAACCCTAACCCTAGGTCCAATCGGAACCATAACCGGATCTCTAACCCTAGCCCTCAACATAACCCTAACCCTAGGTCCAATCGGAACCCTAACCGGAACTCTAACCCTAGCCCTCAAAATAACTCTAACCCTAGGTCCAATCGGAACCCTAAGCGGATCTCTAACCCTAGCGCTCAACATATCACTAACCCTAGGTCCAATCGGAACCCTAAACGGATATCTAACCCTAGCCCTCAACATAACCCTAACCCTAGGTCCAATCGGAACCCTAAACGGATATCTAACCCTAGCCCTCAACATAACCCTAACCCTAGGTCCATTCGGAACCCTAACCGGATATCTAACCCTAGCCCTCAACATAACCGTAACCCCTAGTTCCAATCGGAACCCTAACAGGATCTCTACCCCAGCCCTCAACATAACCCTAACGCTAGGTCCAATCGGATCCCTAACCGGATCTCTACCCCTCGCCCGCAACATAACCCTAACCCTAGGTCCAATCGGAACCCTAACCGATCTCTACATCTCGCCCTCAACATAACCCTAAACCTTGGTCCAATCGAACCCTAACCCGGATATCTAACACTAGCCCTCAACATAACCCTAACCCTAGGTAAAAATCGGAACCCTAACCGGATCTCTAACCCTAGCTCTCAACATAACCCTAACCCCTAGGTCCAATCGGAACCCTAACAGGATCTCTAACCCTAGCCCTCAACATAACCCTAACCCTAGGTTCAATCGTATCCCTAACCGGATCTCTAACGCTAGCCTTCAACATAACCCTAACCCTAGGTCCAATCGGAACCCTAACCGGATCTGTATACCTAGCCCTCAACATAACCCTAACCCTAGGTCCAATCGGAACCCTAATCGGATCTCTAACCCTAGCCCTCAACCTAACCCTAACCCTAGGTCCAATCGCAACCCTAACCGGATCTCTAACCCTAGCCCTCAACATAACCCTAACCCTAGGTTCAATCGTATCCCTAACCGGATCTCTAACGCTAGCCCTCAACATAACCCTAACCCTAGGTCCAATCGGAACCCTAAACGGATATCTAAACCTAGCCCTCAACATAACCCTAACCCTAGGTCCAATCGGAACCCTAACCGGATATCTAACCCTGGCCCTCTACATAACCCTAACCCTAGGTCCAATCGGAACCCTAACCGGATCTGTGTCCCTAGACCTCAACATAACCCTAACCCTAGGTCCAATCGGAACCCTAACAGGATCTTTAACCCTAGCCCTCAACATAACCCTAACCCTAGGTTCAATCGTATCCCTAACCGGATCTCTAACGCTAGCCCTCAACATAACCCTAACCCTAGGTCCAATCGGAACCCTAACCGGATCTGTATACCTCGCCCTCAACATAACCCTAACCCTAGGTCCAATAGGAACCCTAACCGGATCTCTAACCCTAGCCCTCAACCTAACCCTAACCCTAGCTCCAATCGCAACCCTAACCGGATCTCTAACCCTAGCCCTCAACATAACCCTAACCCTAGGTTCAATCGTATCCCTAACCGGATCTCTAACGCTAGCCCTCAACATAACCCTAACCCTAGGTCCAATCGGAACCCTAACCGTATCTGTATACCTAGCCCTCAACATAACCCTAACCCTAGGTCCAATCGGAACCCTAACCGGATCTCTAACCCTAGCCCTCAACATAACCCTAACCCTAGGTCCAATCGGAACCCTAAACGGATATCTAACCCTAGCCCTCAACATAACCCTAACCCTAGGTCCAATCGGAACCCTAAACGGATATCTAACCCTAGCCCTCAACATAACCCTAACCCTAGGGCCAATCGGAACCCTAAACGGATTTCTAACCGTAGCCATCAACATAATCCTAACCCTAGGTCCTATCGGAACCCTAACCGGATCTGTATACCTAGCCCTCAACATAACACTAACCCTAGGTCCAATCGGAACCCTAACCGGATCTGTATACCTAGCCCTCAACATAACCCTAACCCTAGGTCCAATCGAACCCTAACCGGATCTCTACCCTAGCCCACAACATAACCCTAACCCTAGGTCCAATCGGAACCTAACCGGATCTGTGTACCTAGCCCTCAACATAACCCTAACCCTAGGTCCAATCGGAACCCCAACCGGATCTGTATACCTAGCCCTCAACATAACCCTAACCCTAGGTCCAATCGGAACCCTAATCGGATCTCTAACCCTAGCCCTCAACCTAACCCTAACCCTAGGTCCAATCGGAACCCTAAACGGATATCTAAACCTAGCCCTCAACATAACCCTAACCCTAGGTCCAATAGGAACCCTAACCGGATATCTAAACCTGGCCCTCTACATAACCCTAACCCTAGGTCCAATCGGAACCCTAACCGGATCTGTGTACCTAGACCTCAACATAACCCTAACCCTAGGTCCAATCGGAACCCTAACCGGATCTGTATACCTAGCCCTCAACATAACCCTAACCCTAGGTCCAATCGAAACCCTAATCGGATCTCTAACCCTAGCCCTCAACCTAACCCTAACCCTAGGTCCAATCGCAACCCTAACCGGATCTCTAACCCTAGCCCTCAACATAACCCTAACCCTAGGTTCAATCGTATCCCTAGCCGGATCTCTAACGCTAGCCCTCAACATAACCCTAACCCTAGGTCCAATCGGAACCCTAAACGGATATCTAAACCTAGCCCTTAACATAACCCTAACCCTAGGTCCAATCGGAACCCTAACCGGATATCTAACCCTGGCCCTCTACATAACCCTAACCCTAGGTCCAATCGGAACCCTAACCGGATCTGTGTACCTAGACCTCAACATAACCCTAACCCTAGGTCCAATCGGAACCCTAACCGGATCTGTATACCTAGCCCTCAACATAACCCTAACCCTAGGTCCAATCGGAACCCTAACAGGATCTTTAACCCTAGCCCTCAACATAACCCTAACCCTAGGTTCAATCGTATCCCTAACCGGATCTCTAACGCTAGCCCTCAACATATCACTAACCCTAGGTCCAATCGGAACCCTAAACGGATATCTAACCCTAGCCCTCAACATAACCCTAACCCTAGGTCCAATCGGAACCCTAAACGGATATCTAACCCTAGCCCTCAACATAACCCGAACCCTAGGTCCATTCGGAACCCTAACCGGATATCTAACCCTAGCCCTCAACATAACCGTAACCCTAGTTCCAATCGGAACCCTAACAGGATCTCTACCCCAGCCCTCAACATAACCCTAACGCTAGGTCCAATCGGAACCCTAACCGGATCTCTACCCCTCGCCCGCAACATAACCCTAACCCTAGGTCCAATCGGAACCCTAACCGGATCTCTACATCTCGCCCTCAACATAACCCTAAACCTTGGTCCAATCGGAACCCTAACCGGATATCTAACACTAGCCCTCAACATAACCCTAACCCTAGGTAAAAATCGGAAACCTAAACGGATCTCTAACCCTAGCTCTCAACATAACCCTAACCCTAGGTCCAATCGGAACCCTAACAGGATCTCTAACCCTAGCCCTCAACATAACCCTAACCCTAGGTTCAATCGTATCCCTAACCGGATCTCTAACGCTAGCCTTCAACATAACCCTAACCCTAGGTCCAATCGGAACCCTAACCGGATCTGTATACCTAGCCCTCAACATAACCCTAACCCTAGGTCCAATCGGAACCCTAACCGGATCTGTATACCTAGCCCTCAACCTAACCCTAACCCTAGGTCCAATCGCAACCCTAACCGGATCTCTAACCCTAGCCCTCAACATAACCCTAACCCTAGGTTCAATCGTATCCCTAACCGGATCTCTAACGCTAGCCCTCAACATAACCCTAACCCTAGGTCCAATCGGAACCCTAAACGGATATCTAAACCTAGCCCTCAACATAACCCTAACCCTAGGTCCAATCGGAACCCTAACCGGATATCTAACCCTGGCCCTCTACATAACCCTAACCCTAGGTCCAATCGGAACCCTAACCGGATCTGTGTACCTAGACCTCAACATAACACTAACCCTAGGTCCAATCGGAACCCTAACAGGATCTTTAACCCTAGCCCTCAACATAACCCTAACCCTAGGTTCAATCGTATCCCTAACCGGATCTCTAACGCTAGCCCTCAACATAACCCTAACCCTAGGTCCAATCGGAACCCTAACCGGATCTGTATACCTCGCCCTCAACATAACCCTAACCCTAGGTCCAATAGGAACCCTAACCGGATCTCTAACCCTAGCCCTCAACCTAACCCTAACCCTAGCTCCAATCGCAACCCTAACCGGATCTCTAACCCTACCCCTCAACATAACCCTAACCCTAGGTTCAATCGCATCCCTAACCGGATCTCTAACCCTAGCCCTCAACGTAACCCTAACCCTAGGTCCAATCGGAACCCTAACCGGATCTCTAACCCTAGCTCTCAACATAACCCTAACCCTAGGTCCAATCGGAACCCTAACCGGATCTGTGTACCTAGACCTCAACATAACCCTAACCCTAGGTCCAATCGGAACCCTAACCGGATCTGTATACCTAGCCCTCAACATAACCCTAACCCTAGGTCCAATCGGAACCCTAACCGGATCTCTAACCCTAGCCCTCAACATAACCCTAACCCTAGGTTCAATCGTATCCCTAACCGGATCTCTAACCCTAGCCCTCAACATAGCCCTAACCCTAGGTCCAATCGGAACCCTAACCGGATCTGTACACCTAGCCCTCAACATAACCCTAACCCTAGGTCCAATCGGAACCCTAACAGGATCTCTAACCCTAGCCCTCAACATAACCCTAACCCTAGGTTCAATCGTATCCCTAACCGGATCTCTAACCCTAGCCCTCAACGTAACCCTAACCCTAGGTCCAATCGGAACCCTAACCGGATCTCTAACCCTAGCTCTCAACATAACCCTAACCCTAGGTCCAATCGGAACCCTAACCGGATCTGTGTACCTAGACCTCAACATAACCCTAACCCTAGGTCCAATCGGAACCCTACCCGGATCTGTATACCTAGCCCTCAACATAACCCTAACCCTAGGTCCAATCGGAACCCTAACAGGATCTCTAACCCTAGCCCTCAACATAACCCTAACCCTAGGTTCAATCGTATCCCTAACCGGATCTCTAACGCTAGCCCTCAACATAACCCTAACCCTAGGTCCAATCGGAACCCTAACCGGATCTGTATACCTAGCCCTCAACATAACCCTAACCCTAGGTCCAATCGGAACCCTAACCGGATCTCTAACCCTAGCCCTCAACATAACCCTAACCCTAGGTCCAATCGGAACCGTAACCGGATCTCTAACCCTAGCCCTCAACATAACCCTAACCCTAGGTCCAATCAAAACCCTAACTGGATCTCTAACCCTAGCCCTCAATATAACCCTAACCCTAGGTCCAATCGGAACCCTAACCGGATCTCTAACCCTAGCCCTCAATATAACCCTAACCCTAGGTCCAATCGGAACCCTAACCGGATCTCTAACCCTAGCCCTCAAACTAACCCTAACCCTAGGTCCAATCGCAAACCTAACCGGATCTCTAACCCTAGCCCTCAACATAACCCGAACCCTTGGTCCAATCGGAACCCTAACCGGATCTCTAACCCTAGCCCTCAACATAACCCTAACCCTAGGTCCAATCGGAACCCTAACCGGATCTCTAACCCTAGCCCTCAACATAACCCTAACCCTAGGTGCAATCGGAACCCTAACAGGATCTCTAACCCCAGCCCTCAACATAACCCTAACCCTAGGTTCAATCGGAACCCTAACCGGATCTCTAACCCTAGCTCTCAACGTAACCCTAACCCTAGGTCCAATCGGAACAGTAAACGGATATCTAACCCTAGCCCTCAACATAACCCGAACCCTTGGTCCAATCGGAAACCTAACCGGATCTCTAAACCTCGCCCTCAACATAACCCTAATCCTAGGTCCAATTGGAACCCTAACCGGATCTCTACACCTCGCCCTCAACATAACCCTAACCCTAGGTCCAATCGGAACCCTAACCGGATATCTAACCCTAGCCCTCTACATAACCCTAACCCTAGTTCCAATCGGAACCGTAACAGGATCTCTAACCCAGCCCGCAACATTACCCTAACCCTAGGTCCAATCGGAACCCTAAACGGATATCTAAACCTAGCCCTCAACATAACCCTAACCCTACGTCCAATCGGAACCCTGACCGGATATCTAACCCTAGCCCTCTACATAACCCTAACCCTAGGTCCAATCGGAACCCTTACCGGATCTGTGTACCTAGACCTCAACATAACCCTAACCCTAGGTCCAATCGGAACCCTAACCGGATCTGTATACCTAGCCCTCAACATAAGCCTAACCCTAGGTCCAATCGGAACCCTAACCGGATCTCTACCCCTCGCCCTCAACCTAGCCCTAACCCTAGGTCCAATCGCAACCCTAACCGGATCTCTAACCCTAGCCCTCAACATAACCCTAACCCTAGCTTCAATCGTATCCCTAACCGGATCTCTAACGCTAGCCCTCAACATAACCCTAACCCTAGGTCCAATCGGAACCCTAACCGGATCTCTAACCCTAGCTCTCAACATAACCCTAACCCTAGGTCCAATCAGTACCCTAACCGGATCTCTAACCCTAGCCCTCAACATAAACCTAACCCTACGTCCAATCGGAACCCTAACCGGATTTCTAACCCTAGCCTTCAACATAACCCTAACCCTAGGTCCAATCGGAACCCTAACCGGATCTGTATACCTAGCCCTCAACATAACCCTAACCCTAGGTCCAATCGGAACCCTAACCGGATCTGTGTACCTAGCCCTCAACATAACCTTAACCCTAGGTCCAATCGGAACCCCAACCGGATCTCTAAACGTAGCCCTCAACATAACCCTAATCCTAGGTCCAATCGGAAGCTTAACCGGATCTCTAACCCTAGCCCTCAACATAACCCTAACCCTAGGTCCAATCGGAACCCTAACCGGATCTCTAACCCTAGCCCTCAACATAACCCTAACCCTAGGTCCAATCGGAACCCTAACCGGAACTCTAACCGTAGCCCTCAAAATAACCCTAACCCTAGGTCCAATCGGAACCCTAAGCGGATCTCTAACCCTAGCGCTCAACATATCACTAACCCTAGGTCCAATCGGAACCCTAAACGGATATCTAACCCTAGCCCTCAACATAACCCTAACCCTAGGTCCAATCGGAACCCTAAACGGATATCTAATCCTAGCCCTCAACATAACCCTAACCCTAGGTCCATTCGGAACCCTAACCGGATATCTAACCCTAGCCCTCAACATAACCGTAACCCTAGTTCCAATCGGAACCCTAACAGGATCTCTACCCCAGCCCTCAACATAACCCTAACGCTAGGTCCAATCGGAACCCTAACCGGATCTCTACCCCTCGCCCGCAACATAATCCTAACCCGAGGTCCAATCGGAACCCTAACCGGATCTCTACATCTCGCCCTCAACATAACCCTAAACCTTGGTCCAATCGGAACCCTAACCGGATATCTAACACTAGCCCTCAACATAACCCTAACCCTAGGTAAAAATCGGAACCCTAACCGGATCTCTAACCCTAGCTCTCAACATAACCCTAACCCTAGGTCCAATCTGAAACCTAACCGGATCTCTAACCCTAGCCCTCAACATAACCCTAACACTAGGTCCAATCGGAATCCTAACGGGATTTCTAACCCTAGCCTTCAACATAACCCTAACCCTAGGTCCAATCGGAACCCTAACCGGATCTGTATACCTAGCCCTCAACATAACCCTAAACCTATGTCCAATCGGAATCCTAACAGGATCTCTACCCCTCGCCCTCAACATAACCCTAACCCTAGGTCAAATCGGAACCCTAACCCGATCTCTAAACCTAGCCCTCAACATAACCCTAACCGTAGGTCCAATCGGAACCCTAACCGAATCTCTAACCCTAGCCCTCAATATAACCCTAAAACTGGGTCCAATTGGAACCCTAACCGGGTCTGTGTACCTAGCCCTAAACATAACCCTAACCCTTGGTCCAATCGGAACCCCAACCGGATCTCTAACCCTAGCCCTCAACATACCCTAACCCTAGGTCCAATCGGAAACCTAAACGGATATCTAACCCTAGCCCCCAACATCACCCTAACCCTAGGTCCAATCGGAACCCTAACCGGATCTCTAACCCTAGCCCACAACATAACCCTAACCCTAGGTCCAATCGGAACCCTAACCGGATCTGTGTACCTAGCCCTCAACATAACCCTATCCCTAGGTCCAATCGGAACCCCAACCGGAACTCTAACCCTAGCCCTCAACATAACCCTAACCCTAGGTCCAATCGGAAGCCTAACCGGATCTCTAACCCTAGCCCTCAACGTAACCCTAACCCTAGGTCCAATCGGAACCCTAACCGGATCTCTATCCCTAGCTCTCAACATAACCCTAACCCTAGGTCCAATCGGAACCCTAACCGGATATCTAACCCTTGCCCTCTACATAACCCTAACCCTAGTTCCAATCGGAACCCTAACAGGATCTCTAACCCAGCCCGCAACATAACCCTAACCCTAGGTCCAATCGGAACCCTAAATGGATATCTAAACCTAGCCCTCAACATAACCCTAACCCTAGGTCCAATCGGAACCCTAACCGGATATCTAACCCTGGCCCTCTACATAACCCTAACCCTAGGTCCAATCGGAACCCTAACCGGATCTGTGTACCTAGACCTCAACATAACCCTAACCCTAGGTCCAATCGGAACCCTAACCGGATCTGTATACCTAGCCCTCAACATAACCCTAACCCTAGGTCCAATCGGAACCCTAACAGGATCTCTAACCCTAGCCCTCAACATAACCCTAACCCTAGGTTCAATCGTATCCCTAACCGGATCTCTAACGCTAGCCCTCAACATAACCCTAACCCTAGGTCCAATCGGAACCCTAACCTTATCTGTATACCTAGCCCTCAACATAACCCTAACCCTAGGTCCAATCGGAACCCTAATCGGATCTCTAACCCTAGCCCACAACCTAACCCTAACCCTAGGTCCAATCGCAACCCTAACCGGATCTCTAACCCTAGCCCTCAACATAACCCTAACCCTAGGTTCAATCGTATCCATAACCGGATCTCTAACGCTAGCCCTCAACATAACCCTAACCCTAGGTCCAATCGGAACCCTAAACGGATATCTAAACCTAGCCCTCAACATAACCCTAACCCTAGGTCCAATCGGAACCCTAACCGGATATCTAACCCTGGCCCTCTACATAACCCTAACCCTAGGTCCAATCGGAACCCTATCCGGATCTGTGTTCCTAGACCTCAACATAACCCTAACCCTAGTTCCAATCGGAACCCTAACCGGATCTGTATACCTAGCCCTCAACATAACCCTAACCCTAGGTCCAATCGGAACCCTAACAGGATCTCTAACCCTAGCCCTCAACATAACCCTAACCGTAGGTTCAATCGTATCCCTAAGCGGATCTCTAACGCTAGCCCTCAACATAACCCTAACCCTAGGTCCAATCGGAACCCTAACCGGATCTGTATACCTCGCCCTCAACATAACCCTAACCCTAGGTCCAATCGGAACCCTAACCGGATCTCTAACCCTAGCCCTCAACCTAACCCTAACCCTAGCTCCAATCGGAACCCTAACCGGATCTGTATACCTAGCCCTCAACATAACCCTAACCCTAGGTCCAATCGGAACCCTAACCGGATCTCTAACGCTAGCCCTCAACATAACCCTAACCCTAGGTCCAATCGGAACCGTAACCGGAACTCTAACCCTAGCCCTCAACATAACCCTAACCCTAGGTCCAATCGGAACCCTAAACGGATATCTAACCCTAGCCCTCAACATAACCCTAACCCTAGGTCCAATCGGAACCCTAAACGGATTTCTAACCGTAGCCATCAACATAATCCTAACCCTAGGTCCAATCGGAACCCTAACCGGATCTGTATACCTGGCCCTCAACATAACACTAACCCTAGGTCCAATCGGAACCCTAACCGGATCTGTATACCTAGCCCTCAACATAACCCTAACCCTAGGTCCAATCGGAACCCTAACCGGATCTCTAACCCTAGCCCACAACATAACCCTAACCCTAGGTCCAATCGGAACCCTAACCGGATCTGTGTACCTAGCCCTCAACATAACCCTAAGCCTAGGTCCAATCGGAACCCCAACCGGAACTCTAACCCTAGCCCTCAACATAACCCTAACCCTAGGTCCAATCGGAAGCCTAACCGGATCTCTAACCCTAGCCCTCAACGTAACCCTAACCCTAGGTCCAATCGGAACCCTAACCAGATCTCTAACCCTAGCTCTCAACATAACCCTAACCCTAGGTCCAATCGGAACCCTAACCGGATCTGTGTACCTAGACCTCAACATAACCCTAACCCTAGGTCCAATCGGAACCCTAACAGGATCTCTAACCCTAGCCCTCAACATAACCCTAACCCTAGGTCCAATCGGAACCCTAACAGGATCTCTAACCCTAGCCCTCAACATAACCCTAACCCTAGGTTCAATCGTATCCCTAACCGGATCTCTAACGCTAGCCCTCAACATAACCCTAACTCTAGGTCCAATCGGAACCCTAACCGGATCTGTATACCTAGCCCTCAACATAACCCTAACCCTAGGTCCAATCGGAACCCTAACCGGATCTCTAACCCTAGCTCTCAACATAACCCTAACCCTAGGTCCAATCGGAACCCTAACCGGATCTGTGTACCTAGACCTCAACATAACCCTAACCCTAGGTCCAATCGGAACCCTAACCGGATCTGTATACCTAGCCCTCAACATAACCCTAACCCTAGGTGCAATCGGAACCCTAACCGGATCTCTAACCCTAGCCCTCAACATAACCCTAACCCTAGGTTCAATCGTATCCCTAACCGGATCTCTAACCCTAGCCCTCAACATAGCCCTAACCCTAGGTCCAATCGGAACCCTAACCGGATCTGTACACCTAGCCCTCAACATAACCCTAACCCTAGGTCCAATCGGAACCCTAACCGGATCTCTACCCCTCGCCCGCAACATAATCCTAACCCGAGGTCCAATCGGAACCCTAACCGGATCTCTACATCTCGCCCTCAACATAACCCTAAACCTTGGTCCAATCGGAACCCTAACCGGATATCTAACACTAGCCCTCAACATAACCCTAACCCTAGGTAAAAATCGGAACCCTAACCGGATCTCTAACCCTAGCTCTCAACATAACCCTAACCCTAGGTCCAATCTGAACCCTAACCGGATCTCTAACCCTAGCCCTCAACATAACCCTAACACTAGGTCCAATCGGAACCCTAACGGGATTTCTAACCCTAGCCTTCAACATAACCCTAACCCTAGGTCCAATCGGAACCCTAACCGGATCTGTATACCTAGCCCTCAACATAACCCTAAACCTATGTCCAATCGGAATCCTAACAGGATCTCTACCCCTCGCCCTCAACATAACCCTAACCCTAGGTCAAATCAGAACCCTAACCCGATCTCTAAACCCAGTCCTCAACATAACCCTAACCGTAGGTCCAATCGGAACCCTAACCGAATCTCTAACCCTAGTCCTCAACATAACCCTAAAACTGGGTCCAATTGGAACCCTAATCGGGTCTGTGTACCTAGCCCTAAACATAACCCTAACCCTTGGTCCAATCGGAACCCCAACCGGATCTCTAACCCTAGCCCTCAACATACCCTAACCCTAGGTCCAATCGGAAACCTAAACGGATATCTAACCCTAGCCCTCAACATCACCCTAACCCTAGGTCCAATCGGAACCCTAACCGGATCTGTATACCTAGCCCTCAACATAACCCTAACCCTAGGTCCAATCGGAACCCTAACCGGATCTCTAACCCTAGCCCTCAACCTAACCCTAACCCTAGGTCCAATCGCAACCCTAACCGGATCTCTAACCCTAGCCCTCAACATAACCCTAACCCTAGGTTCAATCGTATCCCTAACCGGATCTCTAACCCTAGCCCTCAGCATAACCCAAACCCTAGGTTCAATCGTATCCCTAACCGGATCTCTAACGCTAGCCCTCAACATAACCCTAACTCTAGGTCCAATCGGAACCCTAACCGGATCTGTATACCTAGCCCTCAACATAACCCTAACCCTAGGTCCAATCGGAACCCTAACCGGATCTCTAACCCTAGCCCTCAACCTAACCCTAACCCTAGGTCCAATCGCAACCCTAACCGGATCTCTAACCCTAGCCCTCAACATAACCCTAACCCTAGGTCCAATCGGAACCCTAAACGGATATCTAACCCTAGCCCTCAACATAACCCTAACCCTAGGTCCAATCGGAACCCTAACCGGATCTGTATACCTAGCCCTCAACATAACACTAACCCTAGGTCCAATCGGAACCCTAACCGGATCTGTATACCTAGCCCTCAACATAACCCTAACCCTAGGTCCAATCGGAACCCTAACCGGATCTGTGTACCTAGCCCTCAACATAACCCTAACCCTAGGTCCAATCGGAAACCCAACCGGAACTCTAACCCTAGCCCTCAACATAACCCTAACCCTAGGTCCAATCGGAAGCCTAACCGGATCTCTAACCCTAGCCCTCAACGTAACCCTAACCCTAGGTCCAATCGGAACCCTAACCGGATCTCTAACCCTAGCTCTCAACATAACCCTAACCCTAGGTCCAATCGGAACCCTAACCGGATCTGTGTACCTAGACCTCAACATAACCCTAACCCTAGGTCCAATCGGAACCCTAACCGGATCTGTATACCTAGCCCTCAACATAACCCTAACCCTAGGTCCAATCGGATACCTAACAGGATCTCTAACCCTAGCCCTCAACATAACCCTAACCCTAGGTTCAATCGTATCCATAACCGGATCTCTAACGCTAGCCCTCAACATAACCCTAACCCTAGGTCCAATCGGAACCCTAACCGGATCTGTGTACCTAGCCCTCAACATAACCCTAACCCTAGGTCCAATCGGAACCCTAACCGGATCTCTAACCCTAGCCCTCAACCTAACCCTAACCCTAGGTCCAATCGCAACCCTAACCGGATCTCTAACCCTAGCCCTCAACATAACCCTAACCCTAGGTTCAATCGTATCCCTAACCGGATCTCTAAAGCTAGCCCTCAACATAACCCTAACCCTAGGTCCAATCGGAACCCTAAACGGATATCTAAACCTAGCCCTCAACATAACCCTAACCCTAGGTCCAATCGGAACCCTAACCGGATATCTAACCCTGGCCCTCTACATAACCCTAACCCTAGGTCCAATCGGAACCCTAACAGGATCTCTAACCCTAGCCCTCAACATAACCCTAACCCTAGGTTCAATCGTATCCCTAACCGGATCTCTAACGCTAGCCCTCAACATAACCCTAACCCTAGGTCCAATCGGAACCCTAACCGGATCTGTATACCTCGCCCTCAACATAACCCTAACCCTAGGTCCAATCGGAACCCTAACCGGATCTCTAACCCTAGCCCTCAACCTAACCCTAACCCTAGCTCCAATCGCAACCCTAACCGGATCTCTAACCCTAGCCCTCAACATAACCCTAACCCTAGGTTCAATCGTATCCCTAACCGGATCTCTAACGCTAGCCCTCAACATAACCCTAACCCTAGGTCCAATCGGAACCCTAACCGGATCTGTATACCTAGCCCTCAACATAACCCTAACCCTAGGTCCAATCGGAACCGTAACCGGAAATCTAACCCTAGCCCTCAACATAACCCTAACCCTAGTTCCAATCGTAACCCTAACAGGATCTCTACCCCAGCCCTCAACATAACCCTAACGCTAGGTCCAATCGGAACCCTAACCGGATCTCTACCCCTCGCCCGCAACATAACCCTAACCCGAAGTCCAATCGGAACACTAACCGGATATCTAACACTAGCCCTCAACATAACCCTAAACCTAGGTAAAAATCGGAACCCTAACCGGATCTCTAACCCTAGCTCTCAACATAAACCTAACCCTAGGTCCAATCTGAACCCTAACCGGATCTCTAACCCTAGCCCTCAACATAACCCTAACACTAGGTCCAATCGGAACCCTAACGGGATTTCTAACCCTAGCCTTCAACATAACCCTAACCCTAGGTCCAATCGGAACCCTAACCGGATCTCTATACCTAGCCCTCAACATAACCCTAACCCTAGGTCCAATCGGAAGCCTAACCGGATCTGTATACCTAGCCCTCAACATAACCCTAAACCTATGTCCAATCGGAATCCTAACAGGATCTCTACCCCTCGCCCTCAACATAACCCTAACCCTAGGTCCAATCGGAACCCTAACCGGATCTCTAACCCTAGCCCACAACATAACCCTAACCCTAGGTCCAATCGGAACCCTAACCGGATCTGTGTACCTAGCCCTCAACATAACCCTAACCCTAGGTGCAATCGGAACCCCAACCGGAACTCTAACCCTAGCCCTCAACATAACCCTAACCCTAGGTCCAATTGGAAGCCTAACCGGATCTCTAACCCTAGCCCTCAACGTAACCCTAACCCTAGGTCCAATCGGAACCCTAACCGGATCTCTAACCCTAGCTCTCAACATAACCCTAACCCTAGGTCCAATCGGAACCCTAACCGGATATCTAACCCTAGCCCTCTACATAACCCTAACCCTAGTTCCAATCGGAACCCTAACAGGATCTCTAACCCAGCCCGCAACATAACCCTAACCCTAGGTCCAATCGGAACCCTAAACGGATATCTAAACCTAGCCCTCAACATAACCCTAACCCTAGGTCCAATCGGAACCCTAACCGGATATCTAACCCTGGCCCTCTACATAACCCTAACTCTAGGTCCAATCGGAACCCTAACCGGATCTGTGTACCTAGACCTCAACATAACCCTAACCCTAGGTCCAATCGGAACCCTAACCGGATCTGTATACCTAGCCCTCAACATAACCTTAACCCTAGGTCCAATCGGAACCCTAACAGGATCTCTAACCCTAGCCCTCAACATAACCCTAACCCTAGGTTCAATCGTATCCCTAACCGGATCTCTAACGCTAGCCCTCAACATAACCCTAACCCTAGGTCCAATCGGAACCCTAACCGGATCTGTATACCTAGCCCTCAACATAACCCTAACCCTAGGTCCAATCGGAACCCTAACCGGATCTCTAACCCTAGCCCTCAACCTAACCCTAACCCTAGGTCCAATCGCAACCCTAACCGGATCTCTAACCCTAGCCCTCAACATAACCCTAACCCTAGGTTCAATCGTATCCCTAACCGGATCTCTAACGCTAGCCCTCAACATAACCCTAACCCTAGATCCAATCGGAACCCTAAACGGATATCTAAACCTAGCCCTCAACATAACCCTAACCCTAGGTCCAATCGGAACCCTAACCGGATATCTAACCCTGGCCCTCTACATAACCCTAACCCTAGGTCCAATCGGAACCCTAACCGGATCTGTGTACCTAGACCTAAACATAACCCTAAACCTAGGTCCAATCGGAACCCTAACCGGATCTGTATACCTAGCCCTCAACATAACCCTAACCCTAGGTCCAATCGGAACCCTAACAGGATCTCTAACCCTAGCCCTCAACATAACCCTAACCCTAGGTTCAATCGTATCCCTAACCGGATCTCTAACGCTAGCCCTCAACATAACCCTAACCCTAGGTCCAATCGGAACCCTAACCGGATCTGTATACCTAGCCCTCAACATAACCCTAACCCTAGGTCCAATCGGAACCCTAACCGGATCTCTAACCCTAGGCCTCAACATAACCCTAACCCTAGGTCCAATCGGAACCGTAACCGGAACTCTAACCCTAGCCCTCAACATAACCCTAACCCTAGGTCCAATCGGAACTCTAAACGGATATCTAACCCTAGCCCTCAACATAACCCTAACCCTAGGTCCAATCGGAACCCTAACCGGATCTGTATACCTAGCCCTCAACATAACACTAACCCTAGGTCCAATCGGAACCCTAACAGGATCTGTATACCTAGCCCTCAACATAACCCTAACCCTAGGTCCAATCGGAACCCTAACCGGATCTGTGTACCTAGCCCTCAACATAACCCTAACCCTAGGTCCAATCGGAACCCCAACCGGAACTCTAACCCTAGCCCTCTACATAACCCTAACCCTAGGTCCAATCGGAAGCCTAACCGGATCTCTAACCCTAGCCCTCAACGTAACCCTAAACCTAGGTCCAATCGGAACCCTAACCGGATCTCTAACCCTAGCTCTCAACATAACCCTAACCCTAGGTCCAATCGGAACCCTAACCGGATCTGTGTACCTAGACCTCAACATAACCCTAACCCTAGGTCCAATCGGAACCCTAACCGGATCTGTATACCTTACCCTCAACATAACCCTAACCCTAGGTCCAATCGGATCCCTAACAGGATCTCTAACCCTAGCCCTCAACATAACCCTAACCCTAGGTTCAATCGTATCCATAACCGGATCTCTAACGCTAGCCCTCAACATAACCCTAACCCTAGGTCCAATCGGAACCCTAACCGAATCTCTAACCCTAGCCCTCAACCTAACCCTAACCCTAGGTCCAATCGCAACCCTAAACGGATATCTAACCCTGGCCCTCTACATAACCCTAACCCTAGGTCCAATCGGAACCCTAACCGGATCTGTGTACCTAGACCTCAACATAACCCTAACCCTAGGTCCAATCGGAACCCTAACCGGATCTGTATACCTAGCCCTCAACATAACCCTAACCCTAGGTCCAATCGGAACCCTAACCGGATCTCTAACCCTAGCCCTCAACATAACCCTAACCCTAGGTTCAATCGTATCCCTAACCGGATCTCTAACGCTAGCCCTCAACATAACCCTAACCCTAGGTCCAATCGGAACCCTAACCGGATCTGTATACCTCGCCCTCAACATAACCCTAACCCTAGGTCCAATCGGAACCCTAACCGGATCTCTAACCCTAGCCCTCAACCTAACCCTAACCCTAGGTCCAATCGCAACCCTAACCGGATCTCTAACCCTAGCCCTCAACATAACCCTAACCCTAGGTTCAATCGTATCCCTAACCGGATCTCTAACGCTAGCCCTCAACATAACCCTAACCCTAGTTCCAATCGGAACCCTAACCGGATCTGTATACCTAGCCCTCAACATAACCCTAACCCTAGGTCCAATCGGAACCCTAACCGGATCTGTGTACCTAGACCTCAACATAACCCTAACCCTAGGTCCAATCGGAACCCTAACCGGATCTGTATACCTAGCCCTCAACATAACCCTAACCCTAGGTCCAATCGGAACCCTAACAGGATCTCTAACCCTAGCCCTCAACATAACCCTAACCCTAGGTTCAATCGTATCCCTAACCGGATCTCTAACCCTAGCCCTCAACATAACCCTAACCCTAGGTCCAATCGGAACCCTAACCGGATCTGTATACCTAGCCCTCAACATAACCCTAACCCTAGGTCCAATCGGAACCCTAACCGGATCTCTAACCCTAGCCCTCAATCTAACCCTAACCCTAGGTCCAATCGCAACCCTAACAGGATCTCTAACCCTAGCCCTCAACATAACCCTAACCCTAGGTTCAATCGTATCCCTAACCGGATCTCTAACGCTAGCCCTCAACATAACCCTAACCCTAGGTCCAATCGGAACCCTAACCGGATCTGTATACCTAGCCCTCAACATAACCCTAACCCTAGGTCCAATCGGAACCCTAACCGGATCTCTAACCCTAGGCCTCAACATAACCCTAACCCTAGGTCCAATCGGAACCGTAACCGGAACTCTAACCCTAGCCCTCAACATAACCCTAACCCTAGGTCCAATCGGAACTCTAAACGGATATCTAACCCTAGCCCTCAACATAACCCTAACCCTAGGTCCAATCGGAACCCTAACCGGATCTGTATACCTAGCCCTCAACATAACACTAACCCTAGGTCCAATCGGAACCCTAACAGGATCTGTATACCTAGCCCTCAACATAACCCTAACCCTAGGTCCAATCGGAACCCTAACCGGATCTGTGTACCTAGCCCTCAACATAACCCTAACCCTAGGTCCAATCGGAACCCCAACCGGAACTCTAACCCTAGCCCTCTACATAACCCTAACCCTAGGTCCAATCGGAAGCCTAACCGGATCTCTAACCCTAGCCCTCAACGTAACCCTAAACCTAGGTCCAATCGGAACCCTAACCGGATCTCTAACCCTAGCTCTCAACATAACCCTAACCCTAGGTCCAATCGGAACCCTAACCGGATCTGTGTACCTAGACCTCAACATAACCCTAACCCTAGGTCCAATCGGAACCCTAACCGGATCTGTATACCTTACCCTCAACATAACCCTAACCCTAGGTCCAATCGGATCCCTAACAGGATCTCTAACCCTAGCCCTCAACATAACCCTAACCCTAGGTTCAATCGTATCCATAACCGGATCTCTAACGCTAGCCCTCAACATAACCCTAACCCTAGGTCCAATCGGAACCCTAACCGAATCTCTAACCCTAGCCCTCAACCTAACCCTAACCCTAGGTCCAATCGCAACCCTAAACGGATATCTAACCCTGGCCCTCTACATAACCCTAACCCTAGGTCCAATCGGAACCCTAACCGGATCTGTGTACCTAGACCTCAACATAACCCTAACCCTAGGTCCAATCGGAACCCTAACCGGATCTGTATACCTAGCCCTCAACATAACCCTAACCCTAGGTCCAATCGGAACCCTAACCGGATCTCTAACCCTAGCCCTCAACATAACCCTAACCCTAGGTTCAATCGTATCCCTAACCGGATCTCTAACGCTAGCCCTCAACATAACCCTAACCCTAGGTCCAATCGGAACCCTAACCGGATCTGTATACCTCGCCCTCAACATAACCCTAACCCTAGGTCCAATCGGAACCCTAACCGGATCTCTAACCCTAGCCCTCAACCTAACCCTAACCCTAGGTCCAATCGCAACCCTAACCGGATCTCTAACCCTAGCCCTCAACATAACCCTAACCCTAGGTTCAATCGTATCCCTAACCGGATCTCTAACGCTAGCCCTCAACATAACCCTAACCCTAGTTCCAATCGGAACCCTAACCGGATCTGTATACCTAGCCCTCAACATAACCCTAACCCTAGGTCCAATCGGAACCCTAACCGGATCTGTGTACCTAGACCTCAACATAACCCTAACCCTAGGTCCAATCGGAACCCTAACCGGATCTGTATACCTAGCCCTCAACATAACCCTAACCCTAGGTCCAATCGGAACCCTAACAGGATCTCTAACCCTAGCCCTCAACATAACCCTAACCCTAGGTTCAATCGTATCCCTAACCGGATCTCTAACCCTAGCCCTCAACATAACCCTAACCCTAGGTCCAATCGGAACCCTAACCGGATCTGTATACCTAGCCCTCAACATAACCCTAACCCTAGGTCCAATCGGAACCCTAACCGGATCTCTAACCCTAGCCCTCAATCTAACCCTAACCCTAGGTCCAATCGCAACCCTAACAGGATCTCTAACCCTAGCCCTCAACATAACCCTAACCCTAGGTTCAATCGTATCCCTAACCGGATCTCTAACGCTAGCCCTCAACATAACCCTAACCCTAGGTCCAATCGGAACCCTAAACGGATATCTAAACCTAGCCCTCAACATAACCCGAACCCTAGGTTCAATCGCAACCCTAACCGGATCTCTAACCCTAGCCCTCAACATAACCCTAACCCTAGGTTCAATCGTATCCCTAACCGGATCTCTAACGCTAGCCCTCAACATAACCCTAACCCTAGGTCCAATCGGAACCCTAACCGGATCTGTATACCTAGCCCTCAACATAACCCTAACCCTAGGTCCAATCGGAACCCTAACCGGATCTCTAACCCTAGCCCTCAACCTAACCCTAACCCTAGGTCCAATCGCAACCCTAACCGGATCTCTAACCCTAGCCCTCAACATAACCCTAACCCTAGGTTCAATCGTATCCCTAACCGGATCTCTAACCCTAGCCCTCAGCATAACCCTAACCCTAGGTTCAATCGTATCCCTAACCGGATCTCTAACGCTAGCCCTCAACATAACCCTAACTCTAGGTCCAATCGGAACCCTAACCGGATCTGTATACCTAGCCCTCAACATAACCCTAACCCTAGGTCCAATCGGAACCCTAACCGGATCTCTAACCCTAGCCCTCAACCTAACCCTAACCCTAGGTCCAATCGCAACCCTAACCGGATCTCTAACCCTAGCCCTCAACATAACCCTAACCCTAGGTCCAATCGGAACCCTAAACGGATATCTAACCCTAGCCCTCAACATAACCCTAACCCTAGGTCCAATCTGAACCCTAATCGGATCTGTATACCTAGCCCTCAACATAACACTAACCCTAGGTCCAATCGGAACCCTAACCGGATCTGTATACCTAGCCCTCAACATAACCCTAACCCTAGGTCCAATCGGAACCCTAACCGGATCTGTGTACCTAGCCCTCAACATAACCCTAACCCTAGGTCCAATCGGAACCCCAACCGGAACTCTAACCCTAGCCCTCAACATAACCCTAACCCTAGGTCCAATCGGAAGCCTAACCGGATCTCTAACCCTAGCCCTCAACGTAACCCTAACCCTAGGTCCAATCGGAACCCTAACCGGATCTGTATACCTAGCCCTCAACATAACACTAACCCTAGGTCCAATCGGAACCCTAACAGGATCTCTAACCCTAGCCCTCAATCTAACCCTAACCCTAGGTCCAATCGCAACCCTAACCGGATCTCTAACCCTAGCCCTCAACATAACCCTAACCCTAGGTTCAATCGTATCCCTAACCGGATCTCTAACGCTAGCCCTCAACATAACCCTAACCCTAGGTCCAATCGGAACCCTAAACGGATATCTAAACCTAGCCCTCAACATAACCCGAACCCTAGGTTCAATCGCAACCCTAACCGGATCTCTAACCCTAGCCCTCAACATAACCCTAACCCTAGGTTCAATCGTATCCCTAACCGGATCTCTAACGCTAGCCCTCAACATAACCCTAACCCTAGGTCCAATCGGAACCCTAACCGGATCTGTATACCTAGCCCTCAACATAACCCTAACCCTAGGTCCAATCGGAACCCTAACCGGATCTCTAACCCTAGCCCTCAACCTAACCCTAACCCTAGGTCCAATCGCAACCCTAACCGGATCTCTAACCCTAGCCCTCAACATAACCCTAACCCTAGGTTCAATCGTATCCCTAACCGGATCTCTAACGCTAGCCCTCAACATAACCCTAACCCTAGGTCCAATCGGAACCCTAACCGGATCTGTATACCTAGCCCTCAACATAACCCTAACCCTAGGTCCAATCGGAACCGTAACCGGAAATCTAACCCTAGCCCTCAACATAACCCTAACCCTAGTTCCAATCGTAACCCTAACAGGATCTCTACCCCAGCCCTCAACATAACCCTAACGCTAGGTCCAATCGGAACCCTAACCGGATCTCTACCCCTCGCCCGCAACATAACCCTAACCCGAAGTCCAATCGGAACACTAACCGGATATCTAACACTAGCCCTCAACATAACCCTAAACCTAGGTAAAAATCGGAACCCTAACCGGATCTCTAACCCTAGCTCTCAACATAAACCTAACCCTAGGTCCAATCTGAACCCTAACCGGATCTCTAACCCTAGCCCTCAACATAACCCTAACACTAGGTCCAATCGGAACCCTAACGGGATTTCTAACCCTAGCCTTCAACATAACCCTAACCCTAGGTCCAATCGGAACCCTAACCGGATCTCTATACCTAGCTCTCAACATAACCCTAACCCTAGGTCCAATCGGAAGCCTAACCGGATCTGTATACCTAGCCCTCAACATAACCCTAAACCTATGTCCAATCGGAATCCTAACAGGATCTCTACCCCTCGCCCTCAACATAACCCTAACCCTAGGTCCAATCGGAACCCTAACCGGATCTCTAACCCTAGCCCACAACATAACCCTAACCCTAGGTCCAATCGGAACCCTAACCGGATCTGTGTACCTAGCCCTCAACAGAACCCTAACCCTAGGTGCAATCGGAACCCCAACCGGAACTCTAACCCTAGCCCTCAACATAACCCTAACCCTAGGTCCAATTGGAAGCCTAACCGGATCTCTAACCCTAGCCCTCAACGTAACCCTAACCCTAGGTCCAATCGGAACCCTAACCGGATCTCTAACCCTAGCTCTCAACATAACCCTAACCCTAGGTCCAATCGGAACCCTAACCGGATATCTAACCCTAGCCCTCTACATAACCCTAACCCTAGTTCCAATCGGAACCCTAACAGGATCTCTAACCCAGCCCTCAACATAACCCTAACCCTAGGTCCAATCGGAACCCTAAACGGATATCTAAACCTAGCCCTCAACATAACCCTAACCCTAGGTCCAATCGGAACCCTAACCGGATATCTAACCCTGGCCCTCTACATAACCCTAACCCTAGGTCCAATCGGAACCCTAACCGGATCTGTGTACCTAGACCTAAACATAACCCTAAACCTAGGTCCAATCGGAACCCTAACCGGATCTGTATACCTAGCCCTCAACATAACCCTAACCCTAGGTCCAATCGGAACCCTAACAGGATCTCTAACCCTAGCCCTCAACATAACCCTAACCCTAGGTTCAATCGTATCCCTAACCGGATCTCTAACGCTAGCCCTCAACATAACCCTAACCCTAGGTCCAATCGGAACCCTAACCGGATCTGTATACCTAGCCCTCAACATAACCCTAACCCTAGGTCCAATCGGAACCCTAACCGGATCTCTAACCCTAGGCCTCAACATAACCCTAACCCTAGGTCCAATCGGAACCGTAACCGGAACTCTAACCCTAGCCCTCAACATAACCCTAACCCTAGGTCCAATCGGAACTCTAAACGGATATCTAACCCTAGCCCTCAACATAACCCTAACCCTAGGTCCAATCGGAACCCTAACCGGATCTGTATACCTAGCCCTCAACATAACACTAACCCTAGGTCCAATCGGAACCCTAACAGGATCTGTATACCTAGCCCTCAACATAACCCTAACCCTAGGTCCAATCGGAACCCTAACCGGATCTGTGTACCTAGCCCTCAACATAACCCTAACCCTAGGTCCAATCGGAACCCCAACCGGAACTCTAACCCTAGCCCTCTACATAACCCTAACCCTAGGTCCAATCGGAAGCCTAACCGGATCTCTAACCCTAGCCCTCAACGTAACCCTAAACCTAGGTCCAATCGGAACCCTAACCGGATCTCTAACCCTAGCTCTCAACATAACCCTAACCCTAGGTCCAATCGGAACCCTAACCGGATCTGTGTACCTAGACCTCAACATAACCCTAACCCTAGGTCCAATCGGAACCCTAACCGGATCTGTATACCTTACCCTCAACATAACCCTAACCCTAGGTCCAATCGGATCCCTAACAGGATCTCTAACCCTAGCCCTCAACATAACCCTAACCCTAGGTTCAATCGTATCCATAACCGGATCTCTAACGCTAGCCCTCAACATAACCCTAACCCTAGGTCCAATCGGAACCCTAACCGAATCTCTAACCCTAGCCCTCAACCTAACCCTAACCCTAGGTCCAATCGCAACCCTAAACGGATATCTAACCCTGGCCCTCTACATAACCCTAACCCTAGGTCCAATCGGAACCCTAACCGGATCTGTGTACCTAGACCTCAACATAACCCTAACCCTAGGTCCAATCGGAACCCTAACCGGATCTGTATACCTAGCCCTCAACATAACCCTAACCCTAGGTCCAATCGGAACCCTAACCGGATCTCTAACCCTAGCCCTCAACATAACCCTAACCCTAGGTTCAATCGTATCCCTAACCGGATCTCTAACGCTAGCCCTCAACATAACCCTAACCCTAGGTCCAATCGGAACCCTAACCGGATCTGTATACCTCGCCCTCAACATAACCCTAACCCTAGGTCCAATCGGAACCCTAACCGGATCTCTAACCCTAGCCCTCAACCTAACCCTAACCCTAGGTCCAATCGCAACCCTAACCGGATCTCTAACCCTAGCCCTCAACATAACCCTAACCCTAGGTTCAATCGTATCCCTAACCGGATCTCTAACGCTAGCCCTCAACATAACCCTAACCCTAGTTCCAATCGGAACCCTAACCGGATCTGTATACCTAGCCCTCAACATAACCCTAACCCTAGGTCCAATCGGAACCCTAACCGGATCTGTGTACCTAGACCTCAACATAACCCTAACCCTAGGTCCAATCGGAACCCTAACCGGATCTGTATACCTAGCCCTCAACATAACCCTAACCCTAGGTCCAATCGGAACCCTAACAGGATCTCTAACCCTAGCCCTCAACATAACCCTAACCCTAGGTTCAATCGTATCCCTAACCGGATCTCTAACGCTAGCCCTCAACATAACCCTAACCCTAGGTCCAATCGGAACCCTAAACGGATATCTAAACCTAGCCCTCAACGTAACCCGAACCCTAGGTTCAATCGCAACCCTAACCGGATCTCTAACCCTAGCCCTCAACATAACCCTAACCCTAGGTTCAATCGTATCCCTAACCGGATCTCTAACGCTAGCCCTCAACATAACCCTAACCCTAGGTCCAATCGGAACCCTAACCGGATCTGTATACCTAGCCCTCAACATAACCCTAACCCTAGGTCCAATCGGAACCCTAACCGGATCTCTAACCCTAGCCCTCAACCTAACCCTAACCCTAGGTCCAATCGCAACCCTAACCGGATCTCTAACCCTAGCCCTCAACATAACCCTAACCCTAGGTTCAATCGTATCCCTAACCGGATCTCTAACCCTAGCCCTCAGCATAACCCTAACCCTAGGTTCAATCGTATCCCTAACCGGATCTCTAACGCTAGCCCTCAACATAACCCTAACTCTAGGTCCAATCGGAACCCTAACCGGATCTGTATACCTAGCCCTCAACATAACCCTAACCCTAGGTCCAATCGGAACCCTAACCGGATCTCTAACCCTAGCCCTCAACCTAACCCTAACCCTAGGTCCAATCGCAACCCTAACCGGATCTCTAACCCTAGCCCTCAACATAACCCTAACCCTAGGTCCAATCGGAACCCTAAACGGATATCTAACCCTAGCCCTCAACATAACCCTAACCCTAGGTCCAATCTGAACCCTAATCGGATCTGTATACCTAGCCCTCAACATAACACTAACCCTAGGTCCAATCGGAACCCTAACCGGATCTGTATACCTAGCCCTCAACATAACCCTAACCCTAGGTCCAATCGGAACCCTAACCGGATCTGTGTACCTAGCCCTCAACATAACCCTAACCCTAGGTCCAATCGGAACCCCAACCGGAACTCTAACCCTAGCCCTCAACATAACCCTAACCCTAGGTCCAATCGGAAGCCTAACCGGATCTCTAACCCTAGCCCTCAACGTAACCCTAACCCTAGGTCCAATCGGAACCCTAACCGGATCTGTATACCTAGCCCTCAACATAACACTAACCCTAGGTCCAATCGGAACCCTAACAGGATCTCTAACCCTAGCCCTCAATCTAACCCTAACCCTAGGTCCAATCGCAACCCTAACCGGATCTCTAACCCTAGCCCTCAACATAACCCTAACCCTAGGTTCAATCGTATCCCTAACCGGATCTCTAACGCTAGCCCTCAACATAACCCTAACCCTAGGTCCAATCGGAACCCTAAACGGATATCTAAACCTAGCCCTCAACATAACCCGAACCCTAGGTTCAATCGCAACCCTAACCGGATCTCTAACCCTAGCCCTCAACATAACCCTAACCCTAGGTTCAATCGTATCCCTAACCGGATCTCTAACGCTAGCCCTCAACATAACCCTAACCCTAGGTCCAATCGGAACCCTAACCGGATCTGTATACCTAGCCCTCAACATAACCCTAACCCTAGGTCCAATCGGAACCCTAACCGGATCTCTAACCCTAGCCCTCAACCTAACCCTAACCCTAGGTCCAATCGCAACCCTAACCGGATCTCTAACCCTAGCCCTCAACATAACCCTAACCCTAGGTTCAATCGTATCCCTAACCGGATCTCTAACCCTAGCCCTCAGCATAACCCTAACCCTAGGTCCAATCGGAAGCCTAACCGGATCTCTAACCCTAGCCCTCAACGTAACCCTAACCCTAGGTCCAATCGGAACCCTAACCGGATCTCTAACCCTAGCTCTCAACATAACCCTAACCCTAGGTCCAATCGGAACCCTAACCGGATCTGTGTACCTAGACCTCAACATAACCCTAACCCTAGGTCCAATCGGAACCCTAACCGGATCTGTATACCTAGCCCTCAACATAACCCTAACCCTAGGTCCAATCGGATCCCTAACAGGATCTCTAACCCTAGCCCTCAACATAACCCTAACCCTAGGTTCAATCGTATCCATAACCGGATCTCTAACGCTAGCCCTCAGCATAACCCTAACCCTAGGTCCAATCGGAACCCTAACCGGATCTGTGTACCTAGCCCTCAACATAACCCTAACCCTAGGTCCAATCGGAACCCTAACCGGATCTCTAACCCTAGCCCTCAACCTAACCCTAACCCTAGGTCCAATCGCAACCCTAACCGGATCTCTAACCCTAGCCCTCAACATAACCCTAACCCTAGGTTCAATCGTATCCCTAACCGGATCTCTAAAGCTAGCCCTCAACATAACCCTAACCCTAGGTCCAATCGGAACCCTAACCGGATATCTAACCCTGGCCCTCTACATAACCCTAACCCTAGGTCCAATCGGAACCCTAACCGGATCTGTGTACCTAGACCTCAACATAACCCTAACCCTAGGTCCAATCGGAACCCTAACCGGATCTGTATACCTAGCCCTCAACATAACCCTAACCCTAGGTCCAATCGGAACCCTAACCGGATCTCTAACCCTAGCCCTCAACATAACCCTAACCCTAGGTTCAATCGTATCCCTAACCGGATCTCTAACGCTAGCCCTCAACATAACCCTAACCCTAGGTCCAATCGGAACCCTAACCGGATCTGTATACCTCGCCCTCAACATAACCCTAACCCTAGGTCCAATCGGAACCCTAACCGGATCTCTAACCCTAGCCCTCAACCTAACCCTAACCCTAGGTCCAATCGCAACCCTAACCGGATCTCTAACCCTAGCCCTCAACATAACCCTAACCCTAGGTTCAATCGTATCCCTAACCGGATCTCTAACGCTAGCCCTCAACATAACCCTAACCCTAGTTCCAATCGGAACCCTAACCGGATCTGTATACCTAGCCCTCAACATAACCCTAACCCTAGGTCCAATCGGAACCCTAACCGGATCTGTGTACCTAGACCTCAACATAACCCTAACCCTAGGTCCAATCGGAACCCTAACCGGATCTGTATACCTAGCCCTCAACATAACCCTAACCCTAGGTCCAATCGGAACCCTAACAGGATCTCTAAACCTAGCCCTCAACATAACCCTAACCCTAGGTTCAATCGTATCCCTAACCGGATCTCTAACCCTAGCCCTCAACATAACCCTAACCCTAGGTCCAATCGGAACCCTAACCGGATCTGTATACCTAGCCCTCAACATAACCCTAACCCTAGGTCCAATCGGAACCCTAACCGGATCTCTAACCCTAGCCCTCAATCTAACCCTAACCCTAGGTCCAATCGCAACCCTAACCGGATCTCTAACCCTAGCCCTCAACATAACCCTAACCCTAGGTTCAATCGTATCCCTAACCGGATCTCTAACGCTAGCCCTCAACATAACCCTAACCCTAGGTCCAATCGGAACCCTAAACGGATATCTAAACCTAGCCCTCAACATAACCCGAACCCTAGGTTCAATCGCAACCCTAACCGGATCTCTAACCTTAGCCCTCAACATAACCCTAACCCTAGGTTCAATCGTATCCCTAACCGGATCTCTAACGCTAGCCCTCAACATAACCCTAACCCTAGGTCCAATCGGAACCCTAACCGGATCTGTATACCTAGCCCTCAACATAACCCTAACCCTAGGTCCAATCGGAACCCTAACCGTATCTCTAACCCTAGCCCTCAACCTAACCCTAACCCTAGGTCCAATCGCAACCCTAACCGGATCTCTAACCCTAGCCCTCAACATAACCCTAACCCTAGGTTCAATCGTATCCCTAACCGGATCTCTAACCCTAGCCCTCAGCATAACCCTAACCCTAGGTTCAATCGTATCCCTAACCGGATCTCTAACGCTAGCCCTCAACATAACCCTAACTCTAGGTCCAATCGGAACCCTAACCGGATCTGTATACCTAGCCCTCAACATAACCCTAACCCTAGGTCCAATCGGAACCCTAACCGGATCTCTAACCCTAGCCCTCAACCTAACCCTAACCCTAGGTCCAATCGCAACCCTAACCGGATCTCTAACCCTAGCCCTCAACATAACCCTAACCCTAGGTCCAATCGGAACCCTAAACGGATATCTAACCCTAGCCCTCAACATAACCCTAACCCCAGGTCCAATCGGAACCCTAATCGGATCTGTATACCTAGCCCTCAACATAACACTAACCCTAGGTCCAATCGGAACCCTAACGGGATCTGTATACCTAGCCCTCAACATAACCCTAACCCTAGGTCCAATCGGAACCCTAACCGGATCTCTAACCCTAGCCCTCAACCTAACCCTAACCCTAGGTCCAATCGCAACCCTAACCGGATCTCTAACCCTAGCCCTCAACATAACCCTAACCCTAGGTTCAATCGTATCCCTAACCGGATCTCTAAAGCTAGCCCTCAACATAACCCTAACCCTAGGTCCAATCGGAACCCTAACCGGATATCTAACCCTGGCCCTCTACATAACCCTAACCCTAGGTCCAATCGGAACCCTAACCGGATCTGTGTACCTAGACCTCAACATAACCCTAACCCTAGGTCCAATCGGAACCCTAACCGGATCTGTATACCTAGCCCTCAACATAACCCTAACCCTAGGTCCAATCGGAACCCTAACCGGATCTCTAACCCTAGCCCTCAACATAACCCTAACCCTAGGTTCAATCGTATCCCTAACCGGATCTCTAACGCTAGCCCTCAACATAACCCTAACCCTAGGTCCAATCGGAACCCTAACCGGATCTGTATACCTCGCCCTCAACATAACCCTAACCCTAGGTCCAATCGGAACCCTAACCGGATCTCTAACCCTAGCCCTCAACCTAACCCTAACCCTAGGTCCAATCGCAACCCTAACCGGATCTCTAACCCTAGCCCTCAACATAACCCTAACCCTAGGTTCAATCGTATCCCTAACCGGATCTCTAACGCTAGCCCTCAACATAACCCTAACCCTAGTTCCAATCGGAACCCTAACCGGATCTGTATACCTAGCCCTCAACATAACCCTAACCCTAGGTCCAATCGGAACCCTAACCGGATCTGTGTACCTAGACCTCAACATAACCCTAACCCTAGGTCCAATCGGAACCCTAACCGGATCTGTATACCTAGCCCTCAACATAACCCTAACCCTAGGTCCAATCGGAACCCTAACAGGATCTCTAACCCTAGCCCTCAACATAACCCTAACCCTAGGTTCAATCGTATCCCTAACCGGATCTCTAACCCTAGCCCTCAACATAACCCTAACCCTAGGTCCAATCGGAACCCTAACCGGATCTGTATACCTAGCCCTCAACATAACCCTAACCCTAGGTCCAATCGGAACCCTAACCGGATCTCTAACCCTAGCCCTCAATCTAACCCTAACCCTAGGTCCAATCGCAACCCTAACCGGATCTCTAACCCTAGCCCTCAACATAACCCTAACCCTAGGTTCAATCGTATCCCTAACCGGATCTCTAACGCTAGCCCTCAACATAACCCTAACCCTAGGTCCAATCGGAACCCTAAACGGATATCTAAACCTAGCCCTCAACATAACCCGAACCCTAGGTTCAATCGCAACCCTAACCGGATCTCTAACCTTAGCCCTCAACATAACCCTAACCCTAGGTTCAATCGTATCCCTAACCGGATCTCTAACGCTAGCCCTCAACATAACCCTAACCCTAGGTCCAATCGGAACCCTAACCGGATCTGTATACCTAGCCCTCAACATAACCCTAACCCTAGGTCCAATCGGAACCCTAACCGTATCTCTAACCCTAGCCCTCAACCTAACCCTAACCCTAGGTCCAATCGCAACCCTAACCGGATCTCTAACCCTAGCCCTCAACATAACCCTAACCCTAGGTTCAATCGTATCCCTAACCGGATCTCTAACCCTAGCCCTCAGCATAACCCTAACCCTAGGTTCAATCGTATCCCTAACCGGATCTCTAACGCTAGCCCTCAACATAACCCTAACTCTAGGTCCAATCGGAACCCTAACCGGATCTGTATACCTAGCCCTCAACATAACCCTAACCCTAGGTCCAATCGGAACCCTAACCGGATCTCTAACCCTAGCCCTCAACCTAACCCTAACCCTAGGTCCAATCGCAACCCTAACCGGATCTCTAACCCTAGCCCTCAACATAACCCTAACCCTAGGTCCAATCGGAACCCTAAACGGATATCTAACCCTAGCCCTCAACATAACCCTAACCCCAGGTCCAATCGGAACCCTAATCGGATCTGTATACCTAGCCCTCAACATAACACTAACCCTAGGTCCAATCGGAACCCTAACGGGATCTGTATACCTAGCCCTCAACATAACCCTAACCCTAGGTCCAATCGGAACCCTAACCGGATCTGTGTACCTAGCCCTCAACATAACCCTAACCCTAGGTCCAATCGGAACCCCAACCGGAACTCTAACCCTAGCCCTCAACATAACCCTAACCCTAGGTCCAATCGGAAGCCTAACCGGATCTCTAACCCTAGCCCTCAACATAACCCTAACCCTAGGTCCAATCGGAACCCTAACCGGATCTCTAACCCTAGCTCTCAACATAACCCTAACCCTAGGTCCAATCGGAACCCTAACCGGATCTGTGTACCTAGACCTCAACATAACCCTAACCCTAGGTCCAATCGGAACCCTAACCGGATCTGTATACCTAGCCTTCAACATAACCCTAACCCT
This sequence comes from Miniopterus natalensis, assembly GCF_054644295.1. Taxonomy (NCBI): domain Eukaryota; kingdom Metazoa; phylum Chordata; class Mammalia; order Chiroptera; family Miniopteridae; genus Miniopterus; species Miniopterus natalensis. The sequence continues at coordinate 890,825 of NW_028269988.1, forward strand.
AGGTCCAATCGGATCCCTAACAGGATCTCTAACCCTAGCCCTCAACATAACCCTAACCCTAGGTTCAATCGTATCCATAACCGGATCTCTAACGCTAGCCCTCAACATAACCCTAACCCTAGGTCCAATCGGAACCCTAACCGGATCTGTGTACCTAGCCCTCAACATAACCCTAACCCTAGGTCCAATCGGAACCCTAACCGGATCTCTAACCCTAGCCCTCAACCTAACCCTAACCCTAGGTCCAATCGCAACCCTAACCGGATCTCTAACCCTAGCCCTCAACATAACCCTAACCCTAGGTTCAATCGTATCCCTAACCGGATCTCTAAAGCTAGCCCTCAACATAACCCTAACCCTAGGTCCAATCGGAACCCTAACCGGATATCTAACCCTGGCCCTCTACATAACCCTAACCCTAGGTCCAATCGGAACCCTAACAGGATCTCTAACCCTAGCCCTCAACATAACCCTAACCCTAGGTTCAATCGTATCCCTAACCGGATCTCTAACGCTAGCCCTCAACATAACCCTAACCCTAGGTCCAATCGGAACCCTAACCGGATCTGTATACCTCGCCCTCAACATAACCCTAACCCTACGTCCAATCGGAACCCTAACCGGATCTCTAACCCTAGCCCTCAACCTAACCCTAACCCTAGCTCCAATCGCAACCCTAACCGGATCTCTAACCCTAGCCCTCAACATAACCCTAACCCTAGGTTCAATCGTATCCCTAACCGGATCTCTAACGCTAGCCCTCAACATAACCCTAACCCTAGGTCCAATCGGAACCCTAACCGGATCTGTATACCTAGTCTCAACATAACCCTAACCCTAGGTCCAATCGGAACCGTAACCGGAACTCTAACCCTAGCCCTCAACATAACCCTAACCCTAGGTCCAATCGGAACCCTAACCGGATCTCTAACCCTAGCTCTCAACGTAACCCTAACCCTAGGTCCAATCGGAACCCTAACCGGAACTCTAACCCTAGCCCTCAAAATAACCCTAACCCTAGGTCCAATCGGAACCCTAAGCGGATCTCTAACCCTAGCGCTCAACATATCACTAACCCTAGGTCCAATCAGAACCCTAAACGGATATCTAACCCTAGCCCTCAACATAACCCTAACCCTAGGTCCAATCGGAACCCTAAACGGATATCTAACCCTAGCCCTCAACATAACCCTAACCCTAGGTCCAATCGGAACCCTAACCGGATATCTAACCTTAGCCCTCAACATAACCCTAACCCTAGTTCCAATCGGAACCCTAACAGGATCTCTACCCCAGCCCTCAACATAACCCTAACGCTAAGTCCAATCGGAACCCTAACCGGATCTCTAACCCTAGCCCTCAACATAACCCTAAAACTGGGTCCAATTGGAACCCTAACCGGATCTGTGTACCTAGCCCTAAACATAACCCTAACCCTTGGTCCAATCGGAACCCCAACCGGATCTCTAACCCTAGCCCTCAACATAACCCTAACCCTAGGTCCAATCGGAACCCTAAACGGATATCTAACCCTAGCCCTCAACATAACCCTAACCCTAGGTCCAATCGGAACCCTAAACGGATTTCTAACCGTAGCCATCAACATAACCCTAACCGTAGGTCCAATCGGAACCCTAACCGAATCTCTAACCCTAGCCCTCAACATAACCCTAAAACTGGGTCCAATTGGAACCCTAACCGGATCTGTGTACCTAGCCCTAAACATAACCCTAACCCTTGGTCCAATCGGAACCCCAACCGGATCTCTAACCCTAGCCCTCAACATAACCCTAACCCTAGGTCCAATCGGAACCCTAAACGGATATCTAACCCTAGCCCTCAACATAACCCTAACCCTAGGTCCAATCGGAACCCTAAACGGATTTCTAACCGTAGCCATCAACATAACCCTAACCCTAGGTCCAATCGGAACCCTAACCGGATCTGTATACCTAGCCCTCAACATAACACTAACCCTAGGTCCAATCGGAACCCTAACCGTATCTGTATACCTAGCCCTCAACATAACCCTAACCCTAGGTCCAATCGGAACCCTAACCGGATCTCTAACACTAGCCCACAACATAACCCTAACCTTAGGTCCAATCGGAACCCTAACCGGATCTGTGTACCTAGCCCTCAACATAACCCTAACCCTAGGTCCAATCGGAACCCCAACCGGAACTCTAACCCTAGCCCTCAACATAACCCTAACCCTAGGTCCAATCGGAAGCCTAACCGGATCTCTAACCCTAGCCCTCAACGTAACCCTAACCCTAGGTCCAATCGGAACCCGAACCGGATCTCTAACCCTAGCTCTCAACATAACCCTAACCCTAGGTCCAATCGGAAGCCTAACCGGATATCTAACCCTAGCCCTCTACATAACCCTAACCCTAGTTCCAATCGGGCCCTAACAGGATCTCTAACCCAGCCCGCAACATAACCCTAACCCTAGGTCCAATCGGAACCCTAAACGGATATCTAAACCTAGCCCTCAACATAACCCTAACCCTAGGTCCAATAGGAACCCTAACCGGATATCTAATCCTGGCCCTCTACATAACCCTAACCCTAGGTCCAATCGGAACCCTAACCGGATCTGTGTACCTAGACCTCAACATAACCCTAACCCTAGGTCCAATCGGAACCCTAACCGGATCTGTATACCTAGCCCTCAACATAACCCTAACCCTAGGTCCAATCGGAACCCTAATCGGAACTCTAACCCTAGCCCTCAACCTAACCCTAACCCTAGGTCCAATCGGAACCCTAAACGGATATCTAAACCTAGCCCTCAACATAACCCTAACCCTAGGTCCAATAGGAACCCTAACCGGATATCTAACCCTGGCCCTCTACATAACCCTACCCTAGGTCAAATCGGAACCCTAACCGGATCTGTGTACGTAGACCTCAACATAACCCTAACCCTAGGTCCAATCGGAACCCTAACCGGATCTGTATACCTAGCCCTCAACATAACCCTAACCCTAGGTCCAATCGGAACCCTAATCGGATCTCTAACCCTAGCCCTCAACCTAACCCTAACCCTAGGTCCAATCGGAACCCTAAACGGATATCTAAACCTAGCCCTCAACATAACCCTAACCCTAGGTCCAATCGGAACCCTAACCGGATATCTAACCCTAGCCCTCTACATAACCCTAACCCTAGTTCCAATCGGGCCCTAACAGGATCTCTAACCCAGCCCGCAACATAACCCTAACCCTAGGTCCAATCGGAACCCTAAACGGATATCTAAACCTCGCCCTCAACATAACCCTAACCCTAGGTCCAATAGGAACCCTAACCGGATATCTAACCCTGGCCCTCTACATAACCCTAACCCTAGGTCCAATCGGAACCCTAACCGGATATCTAACCGTGGCCCTCTACATAACCCTAACCCTAGGTCCAATCGGAACCCTAACCGGATCTGTGTACCTAGACCTCAACATAACCCTAACCCTAGGTCCAATCGGAACCCTAACCGGATCTGTATACCTAGCCCTCAACATAACCTTAACCCTAGGTCCAATCGGAACCCTAATCGGATCTCTAACCCTAGCCCTCAACCTAACCCTAACCCTAGGTCCAATCGCAACCCTAACCGGATCTCTAACCCTAGCCCTCAACATAACCCTAACCCTAGGTTTAATCGTATCCCTAGCCGGATCTCTAACGCTAGCCCTCAACATAACCCTAACCCTAGGTCCAATCGGAACCCTAAACGGATATCTAAACCTAGCCCTCAACATAACCCTAACCCTAGGTTCAATCGGAACCCTAACCGGATATCTAACCCTGGCCCTCTACATAACCCTAACCCTAGGTCCAATCGGAACCCTAACCGGATCTGTGTACCTAGACCTCAACATAACCCTAAACCTAGGTCCAATCGGAACCCTAACCGGATCTGTATACCTAGCCCTCAACATAACCCTAACCCTAGGTCCAATCGGAACCCTAACAGGATCTTTAACCCTAGCCCTCAACATAACCCTAACCCTAGGTTCAATCGTATCCCTAATCGGATCTCTAACGCTAGCCCTCAACATAACCCTAGCCCTAGGTCCAATCGGAACCCTAACCGTATCTGTATACCTAGCCCTCAACATAACCCTAACCCTAGGTCCAATCGGAACCCTAACCGGATCTGTATACCTAGCCCTCAACATAACCCTAACCCTAGGTCCAATCGGAACCCTAATCGGATCTCTAACCCTAGCCCTCAACCTAACCCTAACCCTAGGTCCAATCGCAACCCTAACCGGATCTCTAACCCTAGCCCTCAACATAACCCTAACCCTAGGTTCAATCGTATCCCTAACCGGATCTCTAAAGCTAGCCCTCAACATAACCCTAACCCTAGGTCCAATCGGAACCCTAAACGGATATCTAAACCTAGCCCTCAACATAACCCTAACCCTAGGTCCAATCGGAACCCTAACCGGATATCTAACCCTGGCCCTCTACATAACCCTAACCCTAGGTCCAATCGGAACCCTAACCGGATCTGTGTACCTACACCTCAACATAACCCTAACCCTAGGTCCAATCGGAACCCTAACCGGATCTGTATACCTAGCCCTCAACATAACCCTAACCCTAGGTCCAATCGGAACCCTAACAGGATCTTTAACCCTAGCCCTCAACATAACCCTAACCCTAGGTTCAATCGTATCCCTAACCGGATCTCTAACGCTAGCCCTCAACATAACCCTAACCCTAGGTCCAATCGGAACCCTAACCGGATCTCTAACCCTAGCCCTCAACCTAACCCTAACCCTAGCTCCAATCGCAACCCTAACCGGATCTCTAACCCTAGCCCTCAACATAACCCTAACCCTAGGTTCAATCGTATCCCTAACCGGATCTCTAACGCTAGCCCTCAACATAACCCTAACCCTAGGTCCAATCGGAACCCTAACCGTATCTGTATACCTAGCCCTCAACATAACCCTAACCCTAGGTCCAATCGGAACCCTAACCGGATCTGTATACCTAGCCCTCAACATAACCCTAACCCTAGGTCCAATCGGAACCCTAATCGGATCTCTAACCCTAGCCCTCAACCTAACCCTAACCCTAGGTCCAATCGCAACCCTAACCGGATCTCTAACCCTAGCCCTCAACATAACCCTAACCCTAGGTTCAATCGTATCCCTAACCGGATCTCTAACGCTAGCCCTCAACATAACCCTAACCCTAGGTCCAATCGGAACCCTAAACGGATATCTAAACCTAGCCCTCAACATAACCCTAACCCTAGGTCCAATCGGAACCCTAACCGGATATCTAACCCTGGCCCTCTACATAACCCTAACCCTAGGTCCAATCGGAACCCTAACCGGATCTGTGTACCTAGACCTCAACATAACCCTAACCCTAGGTCCAATCGGAACCCTAACCGGATCTGTATACCTAGCCCTCAACATAACCCTAACCCTAGGTCCAATCGGAACCCTAACAGGATCTTTAACCCTAGCCCTCAACATAACCCTAACCCTAGGTTCAATCGTATCCCTAACCGGATCTCTAACGCTAGCCCTCAACATAACCCTAACCCTAGGTCCAATCGGAACCCTAACCGGATCTGTATACCTCGCCCTCAACATAACCCTAACCCTAGGTCCAATCGGAACTCTAACCGGATCTCTAACCCTAGCCCTCAACCTAACCCTAACCCTAGCTCCAATCGCAACGCTAACCGGATCTCTAACCCTAGCCCTCAACATAACCCTAACCCTAGGTTCAATCGTATCCCTAACCGGATCTCTAACGCTAGCCCTCAACATAACCCTAACCCTAGGTCCAATCGGAACCCTAACCGTATCTGTATACCTAGCCCTCAACATAACCCTAACCCTAGGTCCAATCGGAACCCTAACCGGATCTCTAACCCTAGCCCTCAACATAACCCTAACCCTAGGTCCAATCGGAACCGTAACCGGAACTCTAAACCTAGCCCTCAACATAACCCTAACCCTAGGTCCAATCGGAACCCTAAACGGATATCTAACCCTAGCCCTCAACATAACCCTAACCCTAGGTCCAATCGGAACCCTAAACGGATTTCTAACCGTAGCCATCAACATAATCCTAACCCTAGGTCCAATCGGAACCCTAACCGGATCTGTATACCTAGCCCTCAACATAACCCTAACCCTAGGTCCAATCGGAACCCTAACCGGATCTCTAACCCTAGCCCACAACATAACACTAACCCTAGGTCCAATCGGAACCCTAACCGGATCTGTGTACCTAGCCCTCAACATAACCCTAACCCTAGGTCCAATCGGAACCCATCCGGAACTCTAACCCTAGCCCTCAACATAACCCTAACCCTAGGTCCAATCGGAAGCCTAACCGGATCTCTAACCCTAGCCCTCAACGTAAACCTAACCCTAGGTCCAATCGGAACCCTAACCGGATCTCTAACCCTAGCTCTCAACATAACCCTAACCCTAGGTCTAATCGGAACCCTAACCGGATCTGTGTACCTAGACCTCAACATAACCCTAACCCTAGGTCCAATCGGAACCCTAACCGGATCTGTATACCTAGCCCTCAACATAACCCTAACCCTAGGTCCAATCGGAACCCTAACAGGATCTCTAACCCTAGCCCTCAACATAACCCTAACCCTAGGTTCAATCGTATCCCTAACCGGATCTCTAACCCTACCCCTCAACATAGCCCTAACCCTAGGTCCAATCGGAACCCTAACCGGATCTGTATACCTAGGCCTCAACATAACCCTAACCCTAGGTCCAATCGGAACCCTAACCGGATCTCTAACCCTAGCCCTCAACCTAACCCTAACCCTAGGTCCAATCGCAACCCTAAACGGATATCTAAACCTAGCCCTCAACATAACCCTAACCCTAGGTCCAATCGGAACCCTAACCGGATATCTAACCCTGGCCCTCTACATAACCCTAACCCTAGGTCCAATCGGAACCCTAACCGGATCTGTGTACCTAGACCTCAACATAACCCTAACCCTAGGTCCAATCGGAACCCTAACCGGATCTGTATACCTAGCCCTCAACATAACCCTAACCCTAGGTCCAATCGGAACCCTAACAGGATCTCTAACCCTAGCCCTCAACATAACCCTAACCCTAGGTTCAATCGTATCCCTAACCGGATCTCTAACGCTAGCCCTCAACATAACCCTAACCCTAGGTCCAATCGGAACCCTAACCGGATCTGTATACCTAGCCCTCAACATAACCCTAACCCTAGGTCCAATCGGAACCCTAACCGGATCTCTAACCCTAGCCCTCAACATAACCCTAACCCTAGGTCCAATCGGAACCGTAACCGGATCTCTAACCCTAGCCCTCAACATAACCCTAACCCTAGGTCCAATCAAAACCCTAACTGGATCTCTAACCCTAGCCCTCAATATAACCCTAACCTTAGGTCCAATCGGAACCCTAACCGGATCTCTAACCCTAGCCCTCAATATAACCCTAACCCTAGGTCCAATCGGAACCCTAACCGGATCTCTAACCCTAGCCCTCAAACTAACCCTAACCCTAGGTCCAATCGCAACCCTAACCGGATCTCTAACCCTAGCCCTCAACATAACCCGAACCCTTGGTCCAATCGGAACCCTAAGCGGATCTCTAACCCTAGCCCTCAACATAACCCTAACCCTAGGTCCAATCGGAACCCTAACCGGATCTCTAACCCTAGCCCTCAACATAACCCTAACCCTAGGTCCAATCGGAACCCTTGCCGGTTCTCTACCCCTCGCCCTCAACATAACCCTAACCCTAGGTCCAATCGGAACCCTAACCGGATATCTAACCCTAGCCCTCTACATAACCCTAACCCTAGTTCCAATCGGAACCGTAACAGGATCTCTAACCCAGCCCGCAACATTACCCTAACCCTAGGTCCAATCGGAACCCTAAACGGATATCTAAACCTAGCCCTCAACATAACCCTAACCCTACGTCCAATCGGAACCCTGACCGGATATCTAACCCTAGCCCTCTACATAACCCTAACCCTAGGTCCAATCGGAACCCTTACCGGATCTGTGTACCTAGACCTCAACATAACCCTAACCCTAGGTCCAATCGGAACCCTAACCGGATCTGTATACCTCGCCCTCAACATAACCCTAACCCTAGGTCCAATCGGAACCCTAACAGGATCTCTACCCCTCGCCCTCAACCTAGCCCTAACCCTAGGTCCAATCGCAACCCTAACCGGATCTCTAACCCTAGCTCTCAACATAACCCTAACCCTAGGTCCAATCAGTACCCTAACCGGATCTCTAACCCTAGCCCTCAACATAAACCTAACCCTACGTCCAATCGGAACCCTAACCGGATTTCTAACCCTAGCCTTCAACATAACCCTAACCCTAGGTCCAATCGGAACCCTAACCGGATCTGTATACCTAGCCCTCAACATAACCCTAACCCTAGGTCCAATCGGAACCCTAACCGGATCTGTGTACCTAGCCCTCAACATAACCCTAACCCTAGGTCCAATCGGAACCCCAACCGGATCTCTAACCCTAGCCCTCAACATAACCCTAACCCTAGGTCCAATCGGAAGCTTAACCGGATCTCTAACCCTAGCCCTCAACATAACCCTAACCCTAGGTCTAATCGGAACCCTAACCGGATCTCTAACCCTAGCCCTCAACATAACCCTAACCCTAGGTCCAATCGGAACCCTAACCGGAACTCTAACCCTAGCCCTCAAAATAACCCTAACCCTAGGTCCAATCGGAACCCTAAGCGGATCTCTAACCCTAGCGCTCAACATATCACTAACCCTAGGTCCAATCGCAACCCTAACCGGATCTCTAACCCTAGCCCTCAACATAACCCTAACCCTAGGTTCAATCGTATCCCTAACCGGATCTCTAACGCTAGCCCTCAACATAACCCTAACCCTAGGTCCAATCGGAACCCTAAACGGATATCTAAACCTAGCCCTCAACATAACCCGAACCCTAGGTTCAATCGCAACCCTAACCGGATCTCTAACCTTAGCCCTCAACATAACCCTAACCCTAGGTTCAATCGTATCCCTAACCGGATCTCTAACGCTAGCCCTCAACATAACCCTAACCCTAGGTCCAATCGGAACCCTAACCGGATCTGTATACCTAGCCCTCAACATAACCCTAACCCTAGGTCCAATCGGAACCCTAACCGTATCTCTAACCCTAGCCCTCAACCTAACCCTAACCCTAGGTCCAATCGCAACCCTAACCGGATCTCTAACCCTAGCCCTCAACATAACCCTAACCCTAGGTTCAATCGTATCCCTAACCGGATCTCTAACCCTAGCCCTCAGCATAACCCTAACCCTAGGTTCAATCGTATCCCTAACCGGATCTCTAACGCTAGCCCTCAACATAACCCTAACTCTAGGTCCAATCGGAACCCTAACCGGATCTGTATACCTAGCCCTCAACATAACCCTAACCCTAGGTCCAATCGGAACCCTAACCGGATCTCTAACCCTAGCCCTCAACCTAACACTAACCCTAGGTACAATCGCAACCCTAACCGGATCTCTAACCCTAGCCCTCAACATAACCCTAACCCTAGGTCCAATCGGAACCCTAAACGGATATCTAACCCTAGCCCTCAACATAACCCTAACCCCAGGTCCAATCGGAACCCTAATCGGATCTGTATACCTAGCCCTCAACATAACACTAACCCTAGGTCCAATCGGAACCCTAACGGGATCTGTATACCTAGCCCTCAACATAACCCTAACCCTAGGTCCAATCGGAACCCTAACCGGATCTGTGTACCTAGCCCTCAACATAACCCTAACCCTAGGTCCAATCGGAACCCCAACCGGAACTCTAACCCTAGCCCTCAACATAACCCTAACCCTAGGTCCAATCGGAAGCCTAACCGGATCTCTAACGCTAGCCCTCAACATAACCCTAACCCTAGGTCCAATCGGAACCCTAACCGGATCTCTAACCCTAGCTCTCAACATAACCCTAACCCTAGGTCCAATCGGAACCCTAACCGGATCTGTGTACCTAGACCTCAACATAACCCTAACCCTAGGTCCAATCGGAACCCTAACCGGATCTGTATACCTAGCCTTCAACATAACCCTAACCCTAGGTCCAATCGGATCCCTAACAGGATCTCTAACCCTAGCCCTCAACATAACCCTAACCCTAGGTTCAATCGTATCCATAACCGGATCTCTAACGCTAGCCCTCAACATAACCCTAACCCTAGGTCCAATCGGAACCCTAACCGGATCTGTGTACCTAGCCCTCAACATAACCCTAACCCTAGGTCCAATCGGAACCCTAACCGGATCTCTAACCCTAGCCCTCAACCTAACCCTAACCCTAGGTCCAATCGCAACCCTAACCGGATCTCTAACCCTAGCCCTCAACATAACCCTAACCCTAGGTTCAATCGTATCCCTAACCGGATCTCTAAAGCTAGCCCTCAACATAACCCTAACCCTAGGTCCAATCGGAACCCTAACCGGATATCTAACCCTGGCCCTCTACATAACCCTAACCCTAGGTCCAATCGGAACCCTAACAGGATCTCTAACCCTAGCCCTCAACATAACCCTAACCCTAGGTTCAATCGTATCCCTAACCGGATCTCTAACGCTAGCCCTCAACATAACCCTAACCCTAGGTCCAATCGGAACCCTAACCGGATCTGTATACCTCGCCCTCAACATAACCCTAACCCTACGTCCAATCGGAACCCTAACCGGATCTCTAACCCTAGCCCTCAACATAACCCTAACCCTAGGTTCAATCGTATCCCTAACCGGATCTCTAACGCTAGCCCTCAACATAACCCTAACCCTAGGTCCAATCGGAACCCTAAACGGATATCTAACCCTAGCCCTCAACATAACCCTAACCCTAGGTCCAATCGGAACCCTAACCGGATATCTAACCCTAGCCCTCAACATAACCCTAACCCTAGTTCCAATCGGAACCCTAACAGGATCTCTACCCCAGCCCTCAACATAACCCTAACGCTAAGTCCAATCGGAACCCTAACCGGATCTCTAACCCTAGCCCTCAACATAACCCTAAAACTGGGTCCAATTGGAACCCTAACCGGATCTGTGTACCTAGCCCTAAACATAACCCTAACCCTTGGTCCAATCGGAACCCCAACCGGATCTCTAACCCTAGCCCTCAACATAACCCTAACCCTAGGTCCAATCGGAACCCTAAACGGATATCTAACCCTAGCCCTCAACATAACCCTAACCCTAGGTCCAATCGGAACCCTAAACGGATTTCTAACCGTAGCCATCAACATAACCCTAACCGTAGGTCCAATCGGAACCCTAACCGAATCTCTAACCCTAGCCCTCAACATAACCCTAAAACTGGGTCCAATTGGAACCCTAACCGGATCTGTGTACCTAGCCCTAAACATAACCCTAACCCTTGGTCCAATCGGAACCCCAACCGGATCTCTAACCCTAGCCCTCAACATAACCCTAACCCTAGGTCCAATCGGAACCCTAAACGGATATCTAACCCTAGCCCTCAACATAACCCTAACCCTAGGTCCAATCGGAACCCTGAACGGATTTCTAACCGTAGCCATCAACATAACCCTAACCCTAGGTCCAATCGGAACCCTAACCGGATCTGTATACCTAGCCCTCAACATAACACTAACCCTAGGTCCAATCGGAACCCTAACCGTATCTGTATACCTAGCCCTCAACATAACCCTAACCCTAGGTCCAATCGGAACCCTAACCGGATCTCTAACACTAGCCCACAACATAACCCTAACCTTAGGTCCAATCGGAACCCTAACCGGATCTGTGTACCTAGCCCTCAACATAACCCTAACCCTAGGTCCAATCGGAACCCCAACCGGAACTCTAACCCTAGCCCTCAACATAACCCTAACCCTAGGTCCAATCGGAAGCCTAACCGGATCTCTAACCCTAGCCCTCAACGTAACCCTAACCCTAGGTCCAATCGGAACCCGAACCGGATCTCTAACCCTAGCTCTCAACATAACCCTAACCCTAGGTCCAATCGGAAGCCTAACCGGATATCTAACCCTAGCCCTCTACATAACCCTAACCCTAGTTCCAATCGGGCCCTAACAGGATCTCTAACCCAGCCCGCAACATAACCCTAACCCTAGGTCCAATCGGAACCCTAAACGGATATCTAAACCTAGCCCTCAACATAACCCTAACCCTAGGTCCAATAGGAACCCTAACCGGATATCTAATCCTGGCCCTCTACATAACCCTAACCCTAGGTCCAATCGGAACCCTAACCGGATCTGTGTACCTAGACCTCAACATAACCCTAACCCTAGGTCCAATCGGAACCCTAACCGGATCTGTATACCTAGCCCTCAACATAACCCTAACCCTAGGTCCAATCGGAACCCTAATCGGAACTCTAACCCTAGCCCTCAACCTAACCCTAACCCTAGGTCCAATCGGAACCCTAAACGGATATCTAAACCTAGCCCTCAACATAACCCTAACCCTAGGTCCAATAGGAACCCTAACCGGATATCTAACCCTGGCCCTCTACATAACCCTACCCTAGGTCAAATCGGAACCCTAACCGGATCTGTGTACGTAGACCTCAACATAACCCTAACCCTAGGTCCAATCGGAACCCTAACCGGATCTGTATACCTAGCCCTCAACATAACCCTAACCCTAGGTCCAATCGGAACCCTAATCGGAACTCTAACCCTAGCCCTCAACCTAACCCTAACCCTAGGTCCAATCGGAACCCTAAACGGATATCTAAACCTAGCCCTCAACATAACCCTAACCCTAGGTCCAATAGGAACCCTAACCGGATATCTAACCCTGGCCCTCTACATAACCCTACCCTAGGTCAAATCGGAACCCTAACCGGATCTGTGTACGTAGACCTCAACATAACCCTAACCCTAGGTCCAATCGGAACCCTAACCGGATCTGTATACCTAGCCCTCAACATAACCCTAACCCTAGGTCCAATCGGAACCCTAATCGGAACTCTAACCCTAGCCCTCAACCTAACCCTAACCCTAGGTCCAATCGGAACCCTAAACGGATATCTAAACCTAGCCCTCAACATAACCCTAACCCTAGGTCCAATAGGAACCCTAACCGGATATCTAACCCTGGCCCTCTACATAACCCTACCCTAGGTCAAATCGGAACCCTAACCGGATCTGTATACCTAGCCCTCAACATAACCCTAACCCTAGGTCCAATCGGAACCCTAATCGGATCTCTAACCCTAGCCCTCAACCTAACCCTAACCCTAGGTCCAATCGGAACCCTAAACGGATATCTAAACCTAGCCCTCAACATAACCCTAACCCTAGGTCCAATCGGAACCGTAACCGGATATCTAACCCTAGCCCTCTACATAACCCTAACCCTAGTTCCAATCGGGCCCTAACAGGATCTCTAACCCAGCCCGCAACATAACCCTAACCCTAGGTCCAATCGGAACCCTAAACGGATATCTAAACCTCGCCCTCAACATAACCCTAACCCTAGGTCCAATAGGAACCCTAACCGGATATCTAACCCTGGCCCTCTACATAACCCTACCCTAGGTCAAATCGGAACCCTAACCGGATCTGTGTACGTAGACCTCAACATAACCCTAACCCTAGGTCCAATCGGAACCCTAACCGGATCTGTATACCTAGCCCTCAACATAACCCTAACCCTAGGTCCAATCGGAACCCTAATCGGAACTCTAACCCTAGCCCTCAACCTAACCCTAACCCTAGGTCCAATCGGAACCCTAAACGGATATCTAAACCTAGCCCTCAACATAACCCTAACCCTAGGTCCAATAGGAACCCTAACCGGATATCTAACCCTGGCCCTCTACATAACCCTACCCTAGGTCAAATCGGAACCCTAACCGGATCTGTATACCTAGCCCTCAACATAACCCTAACCCTAGGTCCAATCGGAACCCCAACCGGATCTCTAACCCTAGCCCTCAACATAACCCTAACCCTAGGTCCAATCGGAAGCTTAACCGGATCTCTAACCCTAGCCCTCAACATAACCCTAACCCTAGCTCTAATCGGAACCCTAACCGGATCTCTAACCCTAGCCCTCAACATAACCCTAACCCTAGGTCCAATCGGAACCCTAACCGGAACTCTAACCCTAGCCCTCAAAATAACCCTAACCCTAGGTCCAATCGGAACCCTAAGCGGATCTCTAACCCTAGCGCTCAACATATCACTAACCCTAGGTCCAATCGGAACCCTAAACGGATATCTAACCCTAGCCCTCAACATAACCCTAACCCTAGGTCCAATCGGAACCCTAAACGGATATCTAACCCTAGCCCTCAACATAACCCTAACCCTAGGTCCATTCGGAACCCTAACCGGATATCTAACCCTAGCCCTCAACATAACCGTAACCCTAGTTCAAATCGGAACCCTAACAGGATCTCTACCCCAGCCCTCCACATAACCCTAACGCTAGGTCCAATCGGAACCCTAACCGGATCTCTACCCCTCGCCCGCAACATAACCCTAACCCTAGGTCCAATCGGAACCCTAACCGGATCTCTACATCTCGCCCTCAACATAACCCTAAACCTTGGTCCAATCGGAACCCTAACCGGATATCTAACACTAGCCCTCAACATAACCCTAACCCTAGGTAAAAATCGGAACCCTAACCGGATCTCTAACCCTAGCTCTCAACATAACCCTAACCCTAGGTCCAATCGGAACCCTAACAGGATCTCTAACCCTAGCCCTCAACATAACCCTAACCCTAGGTTCAATCGTATCCCTAACCGGATCTCTAACGCTAGCCTTCAACATAACCCTAACCCTAGGTCCAATCGGAACCCTAACCGGATCTGTATACCTAGCCCTCAACATAACCCTAACCCTAGGTCCAATCGGAACCCTAATCGGATCTCTAACCCTAGCCCTCAACATAACCCTAACCCTAGGTTCAATCGTATCCCTAACCGGATCTCTAACCCTAGCCCTCAACATAACCCTAACCCTAGGTTCAATCGTATCCCTAACCGGATCTCTAACGCTAGCCCTCAACATAACCCTAACCCTAGGTCCAATCGGAACCCTAAACGGATATCTAAACCTAGCCCTCAACATAACCCTAACCCTAGGTCCAATCGGAACCCTAACCGGATATCTAACCCTGGCCCTCTACATAACCCTAACCCTAGGTCCAATCGGAACCCTAACAGGATCTTTAACCCTAGCCTTCAACATAACCCTAACCCTAGGTTCAATCGTATCCCTAACCGGATCTCTAACGCTAGCCCTCAACATAACCCTAACCCTAGGTCCAATCGGAACCCTAACCGGATCTGTATACCTCGCCCTCAACATAACCGTAACCCTAGGTCCAATCGGAACCCTAACCGGATCTCTAACCCTAGCCCTCAACCTAACACTAACCCTAGCTCCAATCGCAACCCTAACCGGATCTCTAACCCTACCCTCAACATAACCCTAACCCTAGGTTCAATCGTATCCCTAACCGGATCTCTAACGCTAGCCCTCAACATAACCCTAACCCTAGGTCCAATCGGAACCCTAACCGTATCTGTATACCTAGCCCTCAACATAACCCTAACCCTAGGTCCAATCGGAACCCTAACCGGATCTCTAACCCTAGCCCTCAACATAACCCTAACCCTAGGTCCAATCGGAACCGTAACCGGAACTCTAACCCTAGCCCTCAACATAACCCTAACCCTAGGTCCAATCGGAACCCTAAACGGATATCTAACCCTAGCCCTCAACATAACCCTAACCCTAGGGCCAATCGGAAACCTAAACGGATTTCTAACCGTAGCCATCAACATAATCCTAACCCTAGGTCCAATCGGAACCCTAACCGGATCTGTATACCTAGCCCTCAACATAACACTAACCCTAGGTCCAATCGGAACCCTAACCGGATCTGTATACCTAGCCCTCAACATAACCCTAACCCTAGGTCCAATCGGAACCCTAACAGGATCTCTAACCCTAGCCCACAACATAACCCTAACCCCAGGTCCAATCGGAACCCTAACCGGATTTGTGTACCTAGCCCTCAACATAACCCTAACCCTAGGTCCAATCGGAACCCTAACCGGATCTCTAACCCTAGCCTCAACATAACCCTAACCCTAGGTCCAATCGGAAGCCTAACCGGATCTCTAACCCTAGCCCTCAACGTAACCCTAACCCTAGGTCCAATCGGAACCCTAACCGGATCTCTAACCCTAGCTCTCAACATAACCCTAACCCTAGGTCCAATCGGAACCCTAACCGGATCTGTGTACCTAGACCTCAACATAACCCTAACCCTAGGTCCAATCGGAACCCTAACCGGATCTGTATACCTAGCCCTCAACATAACCCTAACCCTAGGTCCAATTGGAACCCTAACAGGATCTCTAACCCTAGCCCTCAACATAACCCTAACCCTAGGTTCAATCGTATCCCTAACCGGATCTCTAACCCTAGCCCTCAACATAGCCCTAACCCTAGGTCCAATCGGAACCCTAACCGGATCTGTACACCTAGCCCTCAACATAACCCTAACCCTAGGTCCAATCGGAACCCTAACAGGATCTCTAACCCTAGCCCTCAACATAACCCTAACCCTAGGTTCAATCGTATCCCTAACCGGATCTCTAACCCTAGCCCTCAACGTAACCCTAACCCTAGGTCCAATCGGAACCCTAACCGGATCTCTAACCCTAGCTCTCAACATAACCCTAACCCTAGGTCCAATCGGAACCCTAACCGGATCTGTGTACCTAGACCTCAACATAACCCTAACCCTAGGTCCAATCGGAACCCTAACCGGATCTGTATACCTAGCCCTCAACATAACCCTAACCCTACGTCCAATCGGAACCCTAACAGGATCTCTAACCCTAGCCCCCAACATAACCCTAACCCTAGGTTCAATCGTATCCCTAACCGGATCTCTAACCCTAGCCCTCAACATAGCCCTAACCCTAGGTCCAATCGGAACCCTAACCGGATCTGTATACCTAGCCCTCAACATAGCCCTAACCCTAGGTCCAATCGGAACCCTAACCGGATCTGTATACCTAGCCCTCAACATAACCCTAACCCTAGGTCCAATCGGAACCCTAACAGGATCTCTAACCCTAGCCCTCAACATAACCCTAACCCTAGGTTCAATCGTATCCCTAACCGGATCTCTAACGCTAGCCCTCAACATAACCCTAACCCTAGGTCCAATCGGAACCCTAACCGGATCTGTATACCTAGCCCTCAACATAACCCTAACCCTAGGTCCAATCGGAACCCTAACCGGATCTCTAACCCTAGCCCTCAACATAACCCTAACCCTAGGTCCAATCGGAACCGTAACGGGATCTCTAACCCTAGCCCTCAACATAACCCTAACCCTAGGTTCAATCAAAACCCTAACTGGATCTCTAAACCTAGCCCTCATTATTACCCTAACCCTAGGTCCAATCGGAACCCTAACCGGATCTCTAACCCTAGCCCTCAATATAACCCTAACCCTAGGTCCAATCGGAACCCTAACCGGATCTCTAACCCTAGCCCTCAAACTAACCCTAACCCTAGGTCCAATCGCAAACCTAACCGGATCTCTAACCCTAGCCCTCAACATAACCCGAACCCTTGGTCCAATCGGAACCCTAACCGGATCTCTAACCCTAGCCCTCAACAGAACCCTAACCCTAGGTCCAATCGGAACCCTAACCGGATCTCTAACCCTAGCCCTCAACATAACCCTAACCCTAGGTCCAATCGGAACCCTAACCGGATCTCTAACCCTAGCCCTCAACATAACCCTAACCCTAGGTCCAATCGGAACCCTAACCGGATCTCTAACCCTAGCCCTCAACATAACCCTAACCCTAGGTTCAATCGGAACCCTAACCGGATCTCTAACCCTAGCCCTCAATATAACCCTAACCCTAGGTCCAATCGGAACCCTAACCGGATCTCTAACCCTACCCTCAAACTAACCCTAACCCTAGGTCCAATCGCAAACCTAACCGGATCTCTAACCCTAGCCCTCAACATAACCCGAACCCTTGGTCCAATCGGAACCCTAACCGGATCTCTAACCCTAGCCCTCAACAGAACCCTAACCCTAGGTCCAATCGGAACCCTAACCGGATCTCTAACCCTAGCCCTCAACATAACCCTAACCCTAGGTCCAATCGGAACAGTAAACGGATATCTAACCCTAGCCCTCAACATAACCCGAACCCTTGGTCCAATCGGAAACCTAACCGGATCTCTAAACCTCGCCCTCAACATAACCCTAATCCTAGGTCCAATTGGAACCCTAACCGGATCTCTACACCTCGCCCTCAACATAACCCTAACCCTAGGTCCAATCGGAACCCTTGCCGGTTCTCTACCCCTCGCCCTCAACATAACCCTAACCCTAGGTCCAATCGGAACCCTAACCGGATATCTAACCCTAGCCCTCTACATAACCCTAACCCTAGTTCCAATCGGAACCGTAACAGGATCTCTAACCCACCCCGCAACATTACCCTAACCCTAGGTCCAATCGGAACCCTAAACGAATATCTAAACCTAGCCCTCAACATAACCCTAACCCTACGTCCAATCGGAACCCTGACCGGATATCTAACCCTAGCCCTCTACATAACCCTAACCCTAGGTCCAATCGGAACCCTTACCGGATCTGTGTACCTAGACCTCAACATAACCCTAACCCTAGGTCCAAACGGAACCCTAACCGGATCTGTATACCTAGCCCTCAACATAAGCCTAACCCTAGGTCCAATCGGAACCCTAACAGGATCTCTACCCCTCGCCCTCAACCTAGCCCTAACCCTAGGTCCAATCGCAACCCTAACCGGATCTCTAACCCTAGCCCTCAACATAACACTAACCCTAGGTTCAATCGTATCCCTAACCGGATCTCTAACGCTAGCCCTCAACATAACCCTAACCCTAGGTTTAATCGGAACCCTAACCGGATCTCTAACCCTAGCTCTCAACATAACCCTAACCCTAGGTCCAATCAGTACCCTAACCGGATCTCTAACCCTAGCCCTCAACATAAACCTAACCCTACGTCCAATCGGAACCCTAACCGGATTTCTAACCCTAGCCTTCAACATAACCCTAACCCTAGGTCCAATCGGAACCCTAACCGGATCTGTATACCTAGCCCTCAACATAACCCTAACCCTAGGTCCAATCGGAACCCTAACCGGATCTGTGTACCTAGCCCTCAACATAACCTTAACCCTAGGTCCAATCGGAACCCCAACGGGATCTCTAACCCTAGCCCTCAACATAACCGTAACCCTAGGTCCAATCGGAAGCTTAACCGGATCTCTAACCCTAGCCCTCAACATAACCCTAACCCTAGGTCCAATCGGAACCCTAACCGGATCTCTAACCCTAGCCCTCAACATAACCCTAACCCTAGGTCCAATCGGAACCCTATCCGGAACTCTAACCGTAGCCCTCAAAATAACCCTAACCCTAGGTCCAATCGGAACCCTAAGCGGATCTCTAACCCTAGCGCTCAACATATCACTAACCCTAGGTCCAATCGGAACCCTAAACGGATATCTAACCCTAGCCCTCAACATAACCCTAACCCTAGGTCCAATTGGAACCCTAAACGGATATCTAATCCTAGCCCTCAACATAACCCTAACCCTAGGTCCATTCGGAACCCTAACCGGATATCTAACCCTAGCCCTCAACATAACCGTAACCCTAGTTCCAATCGGAACCCTAACAGGATCTCTACCCCAGCCCTCAACATAACCCTAACCCTAGGTCCAATCGGAACCCTAAGCGGATCTCTAACCCTAGCGCTCAACATAACCCTAACCCGAGGTCCAATCGGAACCCTAAGCGGATCTCTACATCTCGCCCTCAACATAACCCTAAACCGTGGTCCAATCAGAACCCTAACCGGATATCTAACACTAGCCCTCAACATAACCCTAACCCTAGGTAAAAATCGGAACCCTAACCGGATCTCTAACCCTAGCTCTCAACATAACCCTAACCCTAGGTCCAATCTGAACCCTAACCGGATCTCTAACCCTAGCCCTCAACATAACCCTAACACTAGGTCCAATCGGAACCCTAACGGGATTTCTAACCCTAGCCTTCAACATAACCCTAACCCTAGGTCCAATCGGAACCCTAACCGGATCTGTATACCTAGCCCTCAACATAACCCTAACCCTAGCTCCAATCGCAACCCTAACCGGATCTCTAACCCTAGCCCTCAACATAACCCTAACCCTAGGTTCAATCGTATCCCTAACCGGATCTCTAACGCTAGCCCTCAACATAACCCTAACCCTAGGTCCAATCGGAACCCTAACCGTATCTGTATACCTAGCCCTCAACATAACCCTAACCCTAGGTCCAATCGGAACCCTAACCGGATCTGTATACCTAGCCCTCAACATAACCCTAACCCTAGGTCCAATCGGAACCCTAATCGGATCTCTAACCCTAGCCCTCAACCTAACCCTAACCCTAGGTCCAATCGCAACCCTAACCGGATCTCTAACCCTAGCCCTCAACATAACCCTAACCCTAGGTTCAATCGTATCCCTAACCGGATCTCTAACGCTAGCCCTCAACATAACCCTAACCCTAGGTCCAATCGGAACCCTAAACGGATATCTAAACCTAGCCCTCAACATAACCCTAACCCTAGGTCCAATCGGAACCCTAACCGGATATCTAACCCTGGCCCTCTACATAACCCTAACCCTAGGTCCAATCGGAACCCTAACCGGATCTGTGTACCTAGACCTCAACATAACCCTAACCCTAGGTCCAATCGGAACCCTAACCGGATCTGTATACCTAGCCCTCAACATAACCCTAACCCTAGGTCCAATCGGAACCCTAACAGGATCTTTAACCCTAGCCCTCAACATAACCCTAACCCTAGGTTCAATCGTATCCCTAACCGGATCTCTAACGCTAGCCCTCAACATAACCCTAACCCTAGGTCCAATCGGAACCCTAACCGGATCTGTATACCTCGCCCTCAACATAACCCTAACCCTAGGTCCAATCGGAACTCTAACCGGATCTCTAACCCTAGCCCTCAACCTAACCCTAACCCTAGCTCCAATCGCAACGCTAACCGGATCTCTAACCCTAGCCCTCAACATAACCCTAACCCTAGGTTCAATCGTATCCCTAACCGGATCTCTAACGCTAGCCCTCAACATAACCCTAACCCTAGGTCCAATCGGAACCCTAACCGTATCTGTATACCTAGCCCTCAACATAACCCTAACCCTAGGTCCAATCGGAACCCTAACCGGATCTCTAACCCTAGCCCTCAACATAACCCTAACCCTAGGTCCAATCGGAACCGTAACCGGAACTCTAAACCTAGCCCTCAACATAACCCTAACCCTAGGTCCAATCGGAACCCTAAACGGATATCTAACCCTAGCCCTCAACATAACCCTAACCCTAGGTCCAATCGGAACCCTAAACGGATTTCTAACCGTAGCCATCAACATAATCCTAACCCTAGGTCCAATCGGAACCCTAACCGGATCTGTATACCTAGCCCTCAACATAACCCTAACCCTAGGTCCAATCGGAACCCTAACCGGATCTCTAACCCTAGCCCACAACATAACACTAACCCTAGGTCCAATCGGAACCCTAACCGGATCTGTGTACCTAGCCCTCAACATAACCCTAACCCTAGGTCCAATCGGAACCCATCCGGAACTCTAACCCTAGCCCTCAACATAACCCTAACCCTAGGTCCAATCGGAAGCCTAACCGGATCTCTAACCCTAGCCCTCAACGTAAACCTAACCCTAGGTCCAATCGGAACCCTAACCGGATCTCTAACCCTAGCTCTCAACATAACCCTAACCCTAGGTCTAATCGGAACCCTAACCGGATCTGTGTACCTAGACCTCAACATAACCCTAACCCTAGGTCCAATCGGAACCCTAACCGGATCTGTATACCTAGCCCTCAACATAACCCTAACCCTAGGTCCAATCGGAACCCTAACAGGATCTCTAACCCTAGCCCTCAACATAACCCTAACCCTAGGTTCAATCGTATCCCTAACCGGATCTCTAACCCTACCCCTCAACATAGCCCTAACCCTAGGTCCAATCGGAACCCTAACCGGATCTGTATACCTAGCCCTCAACATAACCCTAACCCTAGGTCCAATCGGAACCCTAACCGGATCTCTAACCCTAGCCCTCAACCTAACCCTAACCCTAGGTCCAATCGCAACCCTAAACGGATATCTAAACCTAGCCCTCAACATAACCCTAACCCTAGGTCCAATCGGAACCCTAACCGGATATCTAACCCTGGCCCTCTACATAACCCTAACCCTAGGTCCAATCGGAACCCTAACCGGATCTGTGTACCTAGACCTCAACATAACCCTAACCCTAGGTCCAATCGGAACCCTAACCGGATCTGTATACCTAGCCCTCAACATAACCCTAACCCTAGGTCCAATCGGAACCCTAACAGGATCTCTAACCCTAGCCCTCAACATAACCCTAACCCTAGGTTCAATCGTATCCCTAACCGGATCTCTAACGCTAGCCCTCAACATAACCCTAACCCTAGGTCCAATCGGAACCCTAACCGGATCTGTATACCTAGCCCTCAACATAACCCTAACCCTAGGTCCAATCGGAACCCTAACCGGATCTCTAACCCTAGCCCTCAACATAACCCTAACCCTAGGTCCAATCGGAACCGTAACCGGATCTCTAACCCTAGCCCTCAACATAACCCTAACCCTAGGTCCAATCAAAACCCTAACTGGATCTCTAACCCTAGCCCTCAATATAACCCTAACCTTAGGTCCAATCGGAACCCTAACCGGATCTCTAACCCTAGCCCTCAATATAACCCTAACCCTAGGTCCAATCGGAACCCTAACCGGATCTCTAACCCTAGCCCTCAAACTAACCCTAACCCTAGGTCCAATCGCAACCCTAACCGGATCTCTAACCCTAGCCCTCAACATAACCCGAACCCTTGGTCCAATCGGAACCCTAAGCGGATCTCTAACCCTAGCCCTCAACATAACCCTAACCCTAGGTCCAATCGGAACCCTAACCGGATCTCTAACCCTAGCCCTCAACATAACCCTAACCCTAGGTCCAATCGGAACCCTAACCGGATCTCTAACCCTAGCCCTCAACATAACCCTAACCCTAGGTCCAATCGGAACCCTAACCGGATCTCTAACCCTAGCTCTCAACGTAACCCTAACCCTAGGTCCAATCGGAACAGTAAACGGATATCTAACCCTAGCCCTCAACATAACCCGAACCTTGGTCCAATCGGAAACCTAACCGGATCTCTAAACCTCGCCCTCAACATAACCCTAATCCTAGGTCCAATCGGAACCCTAACCGGATCTCTACACCTCGCCCTCAACATAACCCTAACCCTAGGTCCAATCGGAACCCTTGCCGGTTCTCTACCCCTCGCCCTCAACATAACCCTAACCCTAGGTCCAATCGGAACCCTAACCGGATATCTAACCCTAGCCCTCTACATAACCCTAACCCTAGTTCCAATCGGAACCGTAACAGGATCTCTAACCCAGCCCGCAACATTACCCTAACCCTAGGTCCAATCGGAACCCTAAACGGATATCTAAACCTAGCCCTCAACATAACCCTAACCCTACGTCCAATCGGAACCCTGACCGGATATCTAACCCTAGCCCTCTACATAACCCTAACCCTAGGTCCAATCGGAACCCTTACCGGATCTGTGTACCTAGACCTCAACATAACCCTAACCCTAGGTCCAATCGGAACCCTAACCGGATCTGTATACCTCGCCCTCAACATAACCCTAACCCTAGGTCCAATCGGAACCCTAACAGGATCTCTACCCCTCGCCCTCAACCTAGCCCTAACCCTAGGTCCAATCGCAACCCTAACCGGATCTCTAACCCTAGCTCTCAACATAACCCTAACCCTAGGTCCAATCAGTACCCTAACCGGATCTCTAACCCTAGCCCTCAACATAACCCTAACCCTAGGTCCAATCGGAAGCTTAACCGGATCTCTAACCCTAGCCCTCAACATAACCCTAACCCTAGGTCTAATCGGAACCCTAACCGGATCTCTAACCCTAGCCCTCAACATAACCCTAACCCTAGGTCCAATCGGAACCCTAACCGGAACTCTAACCCTAGCCCTCAAAATAACCCTAACCCTAGGTCCAATCGGAACCCTAAGCGGATCTCTAACCCTAGCGCTCAACATATCACTAACCCTAGGTCCAATCGGAACCCTAAACGGATATCTAACCCTAGCCCTCAACATAACCCTAACCCTAGGTCCAATCGGAACCCTAAACGGATATCTAACCCTAGCCCTCAACATAACCCTAACCCTAGGTCCATTCGGAACCCTAACCGGATATCTTACCCTAGCCCTCAACATAACCGTAACCCTAGTTCAAATCGGGACCCTAACAGGATCTCTACCCCAGCCCTCCACATAACCCTAACGCTAGGTCCAATCGGAACCCTAACCGGATCTCTACCCCTCGCCCGCAACATAACCCTAACCCTAGGTCCAATCGGAACCCTAACCGGATCTCTACATCTCGCCCTCAACATAACCCTAAACCTTGGTCCAATCGGAACCCTAACCGGATATCTAACACTAGCCCTCAACATAACCCTAACCCTAGGTAAAAATCGGAACCCTAACCGGATCTCTAACCCTAGCTCTCAACATAACCCTAACCCTAGGTCCAATCGGAACCCTAACAGGATCTCTAACCCTAGCCCTCAACATAACCCTAACCCTAGGTTCAATCGTATCCCTAACCGGATCTCTAACGCTAGCCTTCAACAT